>NC_057794.1:356887399-357019493 GCF_018294505.1 Triticum aestivum
CGGGAGTGGGCGGCGGCGATGTCCGGCGCGCGGACGGACGTGTCCGGTGCGCAGATGAGGAGCGGGGCTAGGTTTAGGGTGGTTTGGATCCGGAATTTCGGGGAGGGGATATTTATAGAGGTAGGAGGAGCTAGGAAGCTCCAAATGTGGTGCGGTTTTCGGCCACGCGATCGTGATCGAACACTCTAGATGATGGAGAGGGTTTTGGTGGGTTTTGGGCCAAAATGGAGGGGTGTTGGGCTGCAACACACACGAGGCCTTTTCGGTCCCTCGGTTAACCGTTGGAGTATTAAACGAAGTCCAAATGGTACGAAACTTGACAGGCGGTCTACCGGTAGTAAACGAAGGCCGCTTGGCAAGTCTCGGTCCAATTCGGAAATGTTTAATCCCCACACACGAAAGAAAGGTAGAAATGACCACCGGAGGAGAACGAAGCGCCGGAAAGCAAAACGGACAACGGGGAAAATGCTCGAATGCATGAGATGAACACGTATGCAAATGCAATGCATATGATGACATGATATGAGATGCCGAGAAAATAAAATAACTTAACGCCGGAATGGCAAGAGTTGGAGTACAAATTGGGAAAGTCATATCCGGGGTGTTACACAGTGGCAGCACTTAGCTCCACGCTGGTGAGAAGACGTCGAAGACTAGATTAGGTGCCGGACGCGGCTTTTTCATTTGCTTTCCGCAGTTGGCTTGTTCATTCTCATTCGAAGTTTTATTGAAGCTGTTGCCGTCCTTGGTTTGTGGTTCTTCGACTTTTCACTCTCCTGCCTCGATTTCTCTTATACAAGGCCTCGCGAAGGGGGCAGCCGAGCGCCCTCGCGAGTGTTCCTGTCCTAGTCGTTCAAAGGTTTCGTGACCTGGGTCCATTACAGGAGCACCCTTCCAGTCCGTGCCCCACGGGCACCGCGACACGAACACAGGGCCTGGGTCGGTCTGTCACACCCCAGCTAGTCATGCATTAGAGTGTTGCATCATGTTTATTCTTTCATCAGAAACCTGAAATGGGGATGACAGAACCCCCAGTCCCCTCTGAAACCAACTAGGGTTTACTAAAAATATTTTCAATGAACCTGAAATGCCCTTCTAAAATGCCCATCATTTTTGTCTTGGTTCAGAACCTCTGCCAAAAGTGGTGCACATTTTCCTAGGCCATCTTAGGGTTTTGAATTAAATCATAAATATTGGAATTTGGGCATTTAAAATTATATAAAATATTTAAATGCTCAAATAACTCCAAACTAAAATGTTTCATGTTGGAAATAATCCAACTATGGACCAGGAGTAGTTTGGTGATTTTAGGAGTAGCCTAAGTATTTTATTTAATTCAACAAAGTTGCAGAAGTATTAAAAAAACAGAAAACAGAAAAAAATGGAAAAACTTACCTGGCGCCCAGCCCCCGGCCCACCTGCCGGCCCAGCCCAGCACCGCGCCAGCGAGCTGCTTGCCGGCCAGGCAGGCAGGCAGGTGCTCGACGGCGAGCACCGCATGGGTGCCACGCACCTGCTCGCCGCCTCCCTCGCCCGGCTAACGTCGTGAATCGGCCTCTCTCTCTCTCCCGAACCTCCCAGACACCCCCTCTCCTCCCCAGCTCCTCTCCCTCGCTCTCCCACGCCATGGCCGACGCCATCGCCGCCACCCCCTCGCCGTAGCCACGCCCTCCGTCAACCCCACGCCGTGCCGCCGTGTCCAGGAGCTCCGCCGCCATCCACTTCATCGAGCTAGCCGAGCCCCGTGTGCTCGTGCGGCCCGAGACCACCGCACCGACCTCGCCCGAGCTCGCCGTCGCCGGAGATCCCCTTCAACGCCGTCGCCGCCTCAGCTCATCCCCGACCGCGCCGGTGGCCTCTACGGGAGCGCTGTGAGCCTAGCTACCCCTCCGACCCTCCCTCTCTCATTCCCGAGCCGTGTAGCCACCACACGAAGATCACACGCACGCACCGCCGCGGATCTCGTCGCCGACGTGCTCCCGGCCATCCTCCGGCCAACCCGCGGTGTCCAACGCATTCACCACGCTGCGTTGGGCCCAACCGTGCACTTCCCGCACCTCCCCGCACACCCTAGGCCGAGTTCGCTTTCACCCGAACTCCGGTGGCCGCCAAAGTCATCGCCGGCGCCAACTCCGGCCACCCCGACCCCAACGGACTCCACCAAGAGCTGCGGCTCGTCCTCAGCTCCACTCCGGTGGTCTCCGTGACCCATTTGGTGGCCGAAACGGCCAAAACCACTCCCGCCGCCGCGTCGGGCTCGCCGGCGGCTAAACGCCGGCGCCGCTGGTGTTGACTTTGACCACGGGTGGGCCCTGGTTGACCCCGATGAGTCAATGACAGGTGGGGCCCAGCCCTGTTAACTAAATAGGTTTAGTTTTAATTAGAATTTAACTAAACTAATTACCCTGACATGCGGGACCCACTGTCAGGTTTGACCCGGACGTGTTCCGTTGACCTGCTGACGTTACACTGACGTCAGGCTGACACAATAATTGATTTTCTGGAATTATTCTAATATAGGAAATTCCAGAATATAATTTAAACTTCAAAAATTCATAACTTTTATTCTGTAACTCCAAATCAGACAAATTATATATGAAAAATGATCAGAAAAATCCAATCTATCCATCTGTACTATTTTCATGCATGATTAAACAAGTTAACCTGATGTTTAATGCAGAACAAGGAAAAGCACTTTAAAAGGCCATGTTTGAGTTTGAAATTCGAATCTTTGATTCAAATTGGTTCAAACCCTTCTGGTTTTAGTTGCATTAGCCCAACACACTCATATTGCCATGTTTCATGCATGCATCATATTGTTGCACATTGTTTGGTGATGGTTGTGTATCGGTGTCCTTTGCGACAGGTTCTGCCTCCGAGGAGTATTGTAATTACCCTAACGAAGAACCGTATCAGTGCATCGAACCATCAGGCAAGCAACCAACCATTTGATCATATCGATACAACCCCATGTTCTTGCTCCTGCTCTCTTTTACTACATTAAGACAACGCGTTTCAAACTGCTGCGTGCTACGGTAGTTGAACCCACTTCCTCTGCATGACCTGTCATTGCCACAGTAACTAGATGAAACCCACTAGCATGTGTAGGAGTTGATTGAGCCATATGTATGTGTTGTTCCTACCTTGCTATGCCTGCTATGCTTAGAGTCGTCTCAGGTCTGGTTCATCTGGGTGATGGGCTAGAGTGAAATGATTATGTCGGTAATGAAAGTGGTGTGGTGAACATGATTTGGTAAAGGTATCGATGAGAGGCCATGTAGGAGTACATGGTGGGTTGTTTCATTGAAGCCGACCTTAAGCATTGAGATCTGTATGTGTGATTTAAGATTCAGCTACTACCATGCATTGGGCCCGAAACCAATGGACCCTCTCGACTTCTTAGTCACCCTAGTCCTCTGTCCAGGAGTTGCAAGTAGTTTCTGGTGTTTGTAGTATGCTGGAGGCCGTGGACAGCGCTGACCGTAGGGGTGGGCTGTGATGCGGTAGGTATGTGGCACGGTGTACCGAATACCCGTTAGGTATCTCGGGAACCCTGTTCACATCGTTTGGGGCTGTGAGCGATACCTCGGCCGGATCTCCTCATGGATGGAACCCGAATAGGCGATAAACCTGGACTAGAGACTTAGGTGATTAGGTAGGTCGTGGCCGACACCCACGTTGGGCTTCCGCTTGAAGGTTGCCGAGTACATGTCGTGTAAACAACGGTAAGTGGTGAGAGCGTGTGTGAAGGAGTACCCCCCTGCAGGGTTAACATGATCTATTCGAATAGCCGCGTCCGCGGTAAAGGACTACTTGGTTGCCTATACAGTTCATAGACAAGTAAATGGAAAACTACTAAAAGCCTCAAGATAAGTGTGAGTGCCGAGGATGGCTCTTCCGTAGGAAGACGGAGGCGGATCCTCGGTAGTGTATTGAATTGGTGAGTAGTGGACTCGTGTACGCAAAACCATTTCAAGTTGGAGTCTCGTAGGTTAGCCTAGCCAAGAGTCAAAGCTGGCTTGCTGCAATAACTCCACCAACCCTTCTTGATAATATGCATGTATGTAGGATCTGATGTAAGTCTTGCTGGGTACCTTTGTACTCATGTTGCTATAATTTACATTTTTTACAGAAGACGCTGCAACCCCTTCTGATGGGTTCTACGTAGACGTTGACATCAATGAGTAGGCTAAGGCCCAGGTGGTGATCCTGAGCTTGTGAAGGACCACGTAGTATAGCTAGGCTTTCCAAGCCTCTTTTATTTTACTAGTTGTCTGTACTCAGACAAGTTACTTCCGCTGCTGGTTTGTATGACTGTATGACTTGAATGCTGGGTCATGAGACCCGTACCTTTGTGTATGTTATGTATGGCTCTCTGAGCCTTAAATAAAGTACTTGTGTCGTAGAGTCATGTTGTGATGCTTCGTTGTATTTGCACATATCGAGCATATTGTGTGTATGATTGAAATGCTTGGTATGTGTGGGATCTGACTATCTAGTTGTTTATATTTAGTAGCCTCTCTTACCGGGAAATGTCTCCTAGTGTTACCGCTGAGCCATGGTAGCTTGCTACTGCTCTGGAACACTTAGGCTGGCCGGCATGTGTCCTTCCTCGTTCCGGTGTCTGTCCCTTCGGGGAAATGTCACGCATTGAGTACTGGAGTCCTGTTAGCCCGCTACAGCCCGGTTTACCGGAGTCCTGCTAGCCCAGTGCTACAGCCCGGACCCACTTGCTGTTGACCGACACGTTCGAGGCTGGGTCATGAATGCCTGTCCCTGTAAGTCTGTGCCACTTTGGGTTTACGACTAGTCATGTCAGCCCGGGCTCCTTATCATATGGATGCTAGCGACACTATCATATACGTGAGCCAAAAGGCGCAAACGGTCCCGAGCAAAGGTAAGGCGACACCCGTGGGGATACCGTGCGTGAGGCCACAAAGTGATATGAGGTGCTACAGGCTAGATCGATGTGACATCGAGTCGGGGACCTGACAGCGTTGGCATCAGAGCCGGACTGCCTGTAGGTTCTCCAAGCCAAACTGGTCGATGTTGAGTCTAGAAATTCTTTAGTTATATGTAGGGGAATTGTTTGTGGGTTGGAACGTAAGGCTCTTTTTACTTCTTTATCTTATGACATTCTGATCTGAGTCAGTCTATTCTTCCACCGGGGGTTAAGGAATTAGGATCTATTCTCTCTATCAGGATCACGTGTTACTAATCAGTAGTACCTTATAGGTTTGATGAATACAAGCCTAGTTCAGCTCTTCTACCACGTTATGTTGTTAGGATGGATTCAGAACTTTGATATGATGATGTTGAGTGTGTATGAAATCCTTTGTCAAATGTCTCAAAATCCTTCTTGAGCATTTACAGCTGTTATGCTGCCGAAATTTCGTTAGAAATTCTAATGCCTTTGCATCATGACTGTGTTTTCAGATGGCCACTCGCGACCTCAATCAAGTGGTTCGCCTGACTCGATGCCTAGATGTACCCGATCATACCGCCATGTTGGTCAGGGTGATGACTGAGGCTGGATACCGCTGGTATCCTGAGTACACGGTCGAAGAGCAATTCCGAGACTTTAATCAAAGCCAGTATCTCTGCACTGTCAGGATATTTCCATCCTATCCTGGGTCCACCGAGCCCCTTCACTGCTCCTATGGACTCGGGGTTACTATTGAGATGGCTGTGCAGGACGCCGCCTACTCTATGATGACCATTATGCGAGTCAGATCTGGTCTATTTCGGGACTCTGATTTCCGGTATATGCCAGGATCACTTCCGGGAGCACAAGGGTATCTCCAAGCTATCTATGCTGACCCACTCAGGAGGATTCACGGACTCGCACCACTGCTGAGATGCTCGAGGATAAGGACCGTGAAAATCGGGCCTTGAGGCTAGAGCTCTTCAATACCCGTGCTGACCATTGGGCCACGTTGACTCGGTTTGCACCGGCGGTGCAAGCTGGATATTCGGATATGCGCGATCTCTATCCTGTGAGATCTGCTTTGCCAGACGTGATGGGTTGGCGTGATGTAGGAGGCATCACCCCACCTCGTGGTCCCCGCAGGCCACCGTCTGTTGGTCCAAGACCTCATCCTAGCCCCTATGGTCCACAGGCTCCGCGAGATCGTCTGTTTCCGGATGATCATGTTGAGCTTTCGGGCTATGGAGGTGACTTCTACGAGGACTACTACGGATCGGTCTGAGTTAGTAGTAGTATCACTAGTTCGTGTTAGCTGTGTCGTCTATCGTCCTGCGTGACTCGTGGGATATGACCTAGTTTGTATCGCCTTCCGGAGGTGTGGAAAAATAATGTATAGGAGCTTGGAATGCCTCCGATGAGATGTAACCCTCTTTTCACCGTAATAGTACCTTGTTTGGTCTTGTACTAAACCTCGTATGGTGTGTATGACGATGGAATAAAGAAGCAGTTTCTGTATCTACCTTGTCATACGGATGATCATCTTGCATTCCGAGTTATTCCTTACATTCTGTATCCTATGTCAGAATCTTATCATCCCGACTAAATCATTGTCTTGTTTACCTAGGATGGTCAACACGCGCACTAACCCTGCTCCCCAAGAGCAGGCCGAAGGCAGCGAAGTCAGGAATGCAAATCTGCCTCATCCTCCTTCCCTAGCCGAGGTTATGATGGAAGCCGAAAGAAACAAGCGGGAGACCAACCGTTTGTTGGAGCGTATTGAACAGAACACAGCACACCATCAGAGGACTAACGTGGTGTCACTCAGTGATTTCATCAAGTTACATCCACCCACGTTCCACCACTCCGTCGAGCCTCTCGACGCTGATGATTGGCTTCGCAGTATTTCTCACAAACTGCGTTCCGCGCTGGTAGCGGAGGCTGACAAGGTCACCTTTGCTGCATATCATCTTGAAGGCCCCGCCAGTCTATGGTGGGAGAATTATGGAGCTATGCGCCCAGCGGGCCATGTCACTACTTGGGCTGAATTCAGCGAGGCTTTCCGTGAACATCACATTCCGGAGGGTCTCATGGACCGTAAACGTGAGGAATTTTGCAGTTTCACTCAGGGCCGACTCTCTGTGGATGCTTACAGCAGGGAGTTTGGTAACCTCGCACGATATGCAACTGAGGAAGTTTCTACTGATGCCAAGAAGCAAGCAAGGTTCCGTAAGGGGCTTAGTCCTGAGCTTCGCCGCGACCTCCGTCTGCATGAGTGCACATCTTTTCAGAAACTTGTTAACAAGGCCATCAGTGCTGAAACTGGTCAGACTGATTATGACGCAACACGCAAGCATGGCCGTGACGCGGGTTCCTCATCCGGTGCTGGTCCTCAGAAGCGCCGCGTATGGGTGCCCAACACCGCCCTGCCACCCAGGTTCACACTGAGGCCCTCTTTCCAGGCGCCTCGCCCCGTTCAACAGTCTGCACCAGCCAAGCCCTATGGGGGTCCAACCAACAATGCTCCTCCACGTACCAGTTCCGTGACTTGTTTCAAGTGTGGGGAATCTGGTCACTATATGCGTGAGTGCCCCCAGACCAACCCCAACCAATCCGTTAAAGCTGTTGGCCGTGGCAAGCCGACAGGGAAAGTGTTCCACGCCAAGCCGGCCACCGCTACACGTGGCCATGTCAACTGTATCTCTGCCGAAGAAGCTAAAGAGGATCCCAACGTCGTTCTCGGTACGCTCCTTGTTAATTGCCACCCGGCATCTGTTCTTTTTGATACAGGAGCCTCTCATTCTTTTATATCCGAAAATTATGCTCGCTTGCATAACATCGCATTCTGTGACATGCCAACCTCTATGGTAATTCAAACTCCGGGATCCAAATGGCAAACTTCTAGAGTAAGCCATGGAAATGAAATCCAAGTCGACAGACTAGTTTTCCTCGCATCTTTGATAGCCCTCAACTCTTTAGATATTAATATCATTCTGGGTATGGACTGGATGTCAGTTCATCATGCCCAAATTGATTGCTTCACTAGGACTGTTCAACTTACCCATCCTTCGGGGAAGATAGTCAATGTCTTGACCCGAATAGCCAAGCGACAGTTATATTCTCTTAACGCCAGCCCTTTGCCAGACCTTGAGGACGTCCCGGTAGTCCGTGACTTTCCGGATGTATTCCCAGAGGAATTGCCAGGTGTTCCACCTGACAGGGATGTTGAGTTCGTAATAGACCTCATTCCAGGAACCGTTCCGATTGCTAGAAGACCCTATAAGATGGCACCACTAGAACTAGCCGAGCTTAAGAAACAACTCGATGAGTCCTTGAAAAAGGGTTTCATCCGACCTAGTTCATCTCCGTGGGCTTGCCCCGTCCTCTTCGTCAAGAAGAAGGATGGTACGGATCGGATGGTTGTAGATTATCGACCTGTCAATTTGGTCACAATCAAGAACAAATATCCGCTTCCCAGGATCAACGACCTGTATGATCAGCTCGCTGGATCCTCAGTCTTCTCCAAGATGGATTTGAGGTTGGGCTACCATCAAATCAAAATCAGAAACGGGGACATTCCTAAAACGGCTTTTGTTACTCGATATGGCCAATACGAGTACACCGTTATGTCCTTCGGTTTAACCAACGCTCTAGCCACCTTTTCTCGGTTAATGAACTCAATCTTCATGAAGTATTTGGATAAATTCGTCGTAGTTTATCTCGATGATATACTCATCTACTCCAAGAACGAGGAAGAACATGCCGAACATCTAAGGCTAGTGTTGAAGAAACTTCGAGAGCACCGCCTTTATGCCAAGTTTTCCAAATGTGAATTTTGGTTGTCAGAAGTGACCTATCTGGGTCATGTAATATCTGGTAAAGGTATTGCTGTTAACCCTGAGCAAGGTCAAGCCGTCCTTAATTGGACTCCACCTGAATCGGTCAAGCAAGTTCGGAGTTTTCTAGGCTTAGCGAGTTATTGCCGTCGCTTTGTTGAAAACTTCTCCAAAGTTGCTAAACCTCTAACCGAACTCCTCAAGAAAGATAAGAAATTCGAATGGACTCCACAATGTGAGCACAGCTTTCAGGAACTGAAAAGACGCCTGACTTCTGCTCCCGTACTGGTTCCGCCAGACTTCTCCAAGGACTTTGTTATCTACTGCGACGCCTCGCGACAAGGACTAGGCTGTATTCTCATGCAAGATCGACATGTAATTGCTTACGCCTCCCGGCAATTGCACCCACATGAGGAGAATTATCCTACTCATGATCTGGAGCTTGCAGCTGTAGTCCATGCACTTAAAACCTGGCGACATTACCTCCTCGGTAATCGCTGCGAAATATTCACTGATCACCAAAGTCTGAAGTACATCTTCACCCAACCGGATTTGAATCTCAGGCAAAGACGTTGGGTCGAGTTGATCACAGATTTCGACTTAGGAATAACTTACACCCCAGGGAAAGCCAACGTCATGGCTGATGCGCTAAGTCGTAAATCTTATTGTAACAACCTAATGTTACAACAAAGTCAACCGCTTCTCCATGAGGAATTTCGGAAGATTAACCTTCACATTGTTCCTCAAGGTTTTCTTTCCACCTTGGTGGCGAAACCTACTCTTACGAACCAGATCATCAAAGCACAGAAGGTAGATCCGGGAATCTCCCGCATCAACAGAAACATCAAGAAAGGAATTGCGAATTGTTTCTCCATTAATGATCAAGGGGTCGTATACTTCGGGAATCGACTAGTGGTTCCCAAAGTGCGAAACCTGAGGCGATTGATCCTTAAGGAGGCTCATGAATCTCCTCTCACCATTCATCCCGGTAGTACTAAGATGTATCAGGACCTACGCTAGAGGTTCTGGTGGACTAGGATGAAGAGAGAAATTGCTCAGTATATTGCTAATTGCGACGTCTGTCGTCGTGTAAAAGCAGAGCATCAACGGCCTGCTGGCACCCTTCAAACCCTTAGCTATTCCTGAATGGAAATGGGATAAAATTGGTATGGATTTCATTACCGGTTTTCCCAGGACCAAGAGAGGGAATAATGCTATCTTCGTCGTTGTCGATCGTCTTTCCAAAGTAGCCCATTTCCTACCTGTTCGTGAGAGTATAACCGCTAGTCAGCTGGCAGACTTATACATCTCCCGGATAGTGTCTCTCCATGGTGTTCCTTTGGAAATTAACTCGGATCGAGGAAGTATTTTTCACCTCTCGATTTTGGGAAAGTTTCCAAAATGCTATGGGAACCCGTCTCTCCTTTAGCACCGCTTTCCACCCTCAGTCGAGTGGTCAAGTGGAACGCGTCAACCAGATTCTAGAAGACATGCTTCGAGCCTCTGTTATCTCATTCGGAATGGGTTGGGAGAAGTGCCTTCCATTTGCCGAATTCGCTTACAACAACAGCTATCAATCTAGCTTGGGTAAAGCCCCTTTTGAAGTTCTCTATGGACGACGGTGTCGAACACCCCTTAACTGGTCAGAAACCGGGGAAAGGCAATTCTTTGGCCCGGATATGATTCAGGAAGCAGAAGAGCAAGTTCGCATCGTTCGTGAAAAGTTGAAAACAGCCCAATCTCGTCAAAAGAGTCAATATGACCGAAAACATAAGGCTATGACTTTCGAGGTTGACGAGAAAGCTTACCTTCGGGTTACCCCTCTGAAGGGAACCCATCGTTTCGGTATCAAAGGCAAATTGGCTCCTCGTTACATTGGACCTTTTCGCATTCTCGCCAAACGAGGAAAAGTTGCCTACCAGTTGGAACTACCTCCGCACCTCTCCAGAGTCCACGATGTCTTCCATGTTTCTCAACTCAGGCGTTGCTTCTCGGATCCTATCCGTGGAGTGGACTACGAAACGCTTGATCTCCAAGATAATCTTACATATCGAGAGTACCCCATTCGTATCCTCGATCAGGCCGAGCGTACCACTCGACGTCGTAATATCAAGTTTCTCAAAGTTCAATGGTCGCACCATTCTGAGGATGAAGCAACTTGGGAAAGGGAGGATCGTCTTCGACTCGAGTATCCCGCCTTCTTCCCGGAGGAACCCAAATCTCGGGACGAGATTCTTTTGAGTGGGGGTGAGTTGTCACACCCCAGCTAGTCATGCATTAGAGTGTTGCATCATGTTTATTCTTTCACCAGAAACCTGAAATGGGGATGACAGAACCCCCAGTCCCCTCTGAAACCAACTAGGGTTTACTAAAAATATTTTCAATGAACCTGAAATGCCCTTCTAAAATGCCCATCATTTTTGTCTTGGTTCAGAACCTTTGCCAAAAGTGGTGCACATTTTCCTAGGCCATCTTAGGGTTTTGAATTAAATCATAAATATTGGAATTTGGGCATTTAAAATTATATAAAATATTTAAATGCTCAAATAACTCCAAAATAAATTGTTTCATGTTGGAAATAATCCAAC
Organism: Triticum aestivum; assembly: GCF_018294505.1. Lineage (NCBI taxonomy): Eukaryota > Viridiplantae > Streptophyta > Magnoliopsida > Poales > Poaceae > Triticum > Triticum aestivum. The sequence continues at coordinate 356,898,748 of NC_057794.1, forward strand.
TATGGACCAGGAGTAGTTTGGTGATTTTAGGAGTAGCCTAAGTATTTTATTTAATTCAACAAAGTTGCAGAAGTATTAAAAAAACAGAAAACAGAAAAAAATGGAAAAACTTACCTGGCGCCCAGCCCCCGGCCCACCTGCCGGCCCAGCCCAGCACCGCGCCAGTGAGCTGCTTGCCGGCCAGGCAGGCAGGCAGGTGCTCGACGGCGAGCACCGCATGGGTGCCACGCACCTGCTCGCCGCCTCGCCGCCTCCCTCGCCCGGCTAACGCCGTGAATCGGCCTCTCTCTCTCTCCCGAACCTCCCAGACACCCCCTCTCCTCCCCAGCTCCTCTCCCTCGCTCTCCCACGCCATGGCCGACGCCATCGCCGCCACCCCCTCGCCGTAGCCACGCCCTCCGTCAACCCCACGCCGTGCCGCCGTGTCCAGGAGCTCCGCCGCCGTCCACTTCATCGAGCTAGCCGAGCCCCGTGTGCTCGTGCGGCCCGAGACCACCGCACCGACCTCGCCCGAGCTCGCCGTCGCCGGAGATCCCCTTCAACGCCGTCGCCGCCTCAGCTCGTCCCCGACCCCGCCGGTGGCCTCTACGGGAGCGCTGTGAGCCTAGCTACCCCTCCGACCCTCCCTCTCTCATTCCCGAGCCGTGTAGCCACCGCACGAAGATCACACGCACGCACCGCCGTGGATCTCGTCGCCGACGTGCTCCCGGCCATCCTCCGGCCAACCCGCGGTGTCCAATGCACTCACCATGCTGCGTTGGGCCCAACCGTGCACTTCCCGCACCTCCCCGCACACCCTAGGCCGAGTTCGCTTTCACCCGAACTCCGGTGGCCGCCAAAGTCGTCGCCGGTGCCAACTCCGGCCACCCCGACCCCAACGGACTCCACCAAGAGCTGCGGCTCGTCCTCAGCTCCACTCCGGTGGTCTCCGTGACCCATTTGGTGGCCGAAACGGCCAAAACCACTCCCGCCGCCGCGTCGGGCTCGCCGGCGGCTAAACGCCGGCGCCGCTGGCGTTGACTTTGACCACGGGTGGCCCCTGGTTGACCTCGATGAGTCAATGACAGGTGGGGCCCAGCCCTGTTAACTAAATAGGTTTAGTTTTAATTAGAATTTAACTAAACTAATTAGCCTGACATGCGGGACCCACTGTCAGGTTTGACCCGGACGTGTTCCGTTGACCTGCTGACGTCACACTGACGTCAGGCTGACGCAATAATTGATTTTCTGGAATTATTCTAATATAGGAAATTCCAGAATATAATTTAAACTTCAAAAATTCATAACTTTTATTCTGTAACTCCAAATCAGACAAATTATATATGAAAAATGATCAGAAAAATCCAATCTATCCATCTGTACTATTTTCATGCATGATTAAACAAGTTAACCTGATGTTTAATGCAGAACAAGGAAAAGCACTTTAAAAGGCCATGTTTGAGTTTGAAATTTGAATCTTTGATTCAAATTGGTTCAAACCCTTCTGGTTTTAGTTGCATTAGCCCAACACACTCATATTGCTATGTTTCATGCATGCATCATATTGTTGCACATTGTTTGGTGATGGTTGTGTATCGATGTCCTTTGCGACAGGTTCTGCCTCCGAGGAGTATTGTAATTACCCTAACGAAGAACCGTATCAGTGCATCGAACCATCAGGCAAGCAACCAACCATTTGATCATATCGATACAACCCCATGTTCTCGCTCCTGCTCTCTTTTACTGCATTAAGACAACGCGTTTCAAACTGTTGTGTGCTACGGTAGTTGAACCCACTTCCTCTGCATGACCTGTCATTGCCACAGTAACTAGATGAAACCCACTAGCATGTGTAGGAGTTGATTGAGCCATATGTATGTGTTGTTCCTACCTTGCTATGCCTGCTATGCTTAGAGTCGTGTCAGGTCTGGTTCATCTGGGTGATGGGCTAGAGTGAAATGATTATGTCGGTAATGAAAGTGGTGTGGTGAACATGATTTGGTAAAGGTATCGATGAGAGGCCATGTAGGAGTACATGGTGGGTTGTTTCATTGAAGCCGACCTTAAGCATTGAGATCTGTATGTGTGATTTAAGATTCAGCTACTACCATGCATTGGGCCCGAAACCAATGGACCCTCTTGACTTCTTAGTCACCCTAGTCCTCTGTCCAGGAGTTGCAAGTAGTTTCTGGTGTTTGTAGTATACTGGAGGCCGTGGACAGCGCTGACCGTAGGGGTGGGCTGTGATGCGGTAGGTATGTGGCACGGTGTACCGAATACCCGTTAGGTATCTCGGGAACCCTGTTCACATCGTTTGGGGCTGTGAGCGATACCTCGGCCGGATCTCCTCATGGATGGAACCCGAATAGGCGATAAACCTGGACTAGAGACTTAGGTGATTAGGTAGGTCGTGGCCGACACCCACGTTGGGCTTCCGCTTGAAGGTTGCCGAGTACATGTTGTGTAAACAACGGTAAGTGGTGAGAGCATGTATGAAGGAGTACCCCCCTGCAGGGTTAACATGATCTATTCGAATAGCCGCGTCCGCGGTAAAGGACTACTTGGTTGCCTATACAGTTCATAGACAAGTAAATGGAAAACTACTAAAAGCCTCAAGATAAGTGTGAGTGCCGAGGATGGCTCTTCCGTAGGAAGATGGAGGCGGATCCTCGGTAGTGTATTGAATTGGTGAGTAGTGGACTCGTGTATGCAAAACCATTTCAAGTTGGAGTCTCGTAGGTTAGCCTAGCCAAGAGTCAAAGCTGGCTTGCTGCAATAACTCCACCAACCCTTCTTGATAATATGCATGTATGTAGGATCTGATGTAAGTCTTGCTGGGTACCTTTGTACTCATGTTGCTATAATTTACATTTTTTACAGAAGACGCTGCAACCCCTTCTGATGGGTTCTACGTAGACGTTGACATCAATGAGTAGGCTAAGGCCCAGGTGGTGATCCTGAGCTTGTGAAGGACCACGTAGTATAGCTAGGCTTTCCAAGCCTCTTTTATTTTACTAGTTGTCTGTACTCAGACAAGTTACTTCCGCTGCTGGTTTGTATGACTGTATGACTTGAATGCTGGGTCGTGAGACCCGTACCTTTGTGTATGTTATGTATGGCTCTCTGAGCCTTAAATAAAGTACTTGTGTCGTAGAGTCATGTTGTGATGCTTCGTTGTATTTGCACATATCGAGCATATTGTGTGTATGATTGAAATGCTTGGTATGTGTGGGATCTGACTATCTACTTGTTTATCTTTAGTAGCCTCTCTTACCGGGAAATGTCTCCTAGTGTTACCGCTGAGCCATGGTAGCTTGCTACTGCTCTGGAACACTTAGGCTGGCCGGCATGTGTCCTTCCTCGTTCCGGTGTCTGTCCCTTCGGGGAAATGTCACGCATTGAGTACCGGAGTCCTGTTAGCCCGCTACAGCCCGGTTTACCGGAGTCCTGCTAGCCCAGTGCTACAGCCCAGACCCACTTGCTGTTGACCGACACGTTCGAGGCTGGGTCATGAATGCCTGTCCCTGTAAGTCTGTGCCACTTTGGGTTTATGACTAGTCATGTCAGCCCGGGCTCCTTATCATATGGATGCTAGCGACACTATCATATACGTGAGCCAAAAGGCGCAAACGGTCCCGGGCAAAGGTAAGGCGACACCCGTGGGGATACCGTGCGTGAGGCCACAAAGTGATATGAGGTGCTACAGGCTAGATCGATGTGACATCGAGTCGGGGACCTGACACGGTCGCCCCCCCATGGCTGGGGCCGGGAACTATCCACGCACGGGCACGTAGCTGGAAGGCACGATAACGGAAGCAAAGCGATGATTAACAGCAATAACCCAAACACGCCCCCGTGGGGCTCCATGCTACTGTCTTTTTACACAGGAAAAAGGAAAAGAAAGAACAAATCAGGCGCAACTCGCCTCACACAGGCCTGCAGGGAAGACTCGAGCTGCCTCCGGGGCTCAGGAAGACTCCCTCTCGCGCTTCACCGAGGCGCGACGGCGGGCAGACACGCTACCACCTCCCAAGCAGGTACAACAGCGTGGAGGCTGACCGCGGCCACCGCTGGAAGAGTCGCCGCCTGAAGAAGAACCGGTGAAGCTTGGGGAACCCTGAGCGCCGCCAATCACGCGAGCGCTGTCCTCTCCATCATCGCCGGGGCTGGGTTCTCGGCCGCGGTCGTCGTCCTCAGGGCAGCACCCTGCGCGGCGACCATCTTCCCCCAAACACCCTCACGTAGAGGGTGGCATCACCGTCAAACTTGAAGTGCAGGGTGCACCGACGGCTCACGCCATGCGCGCGGGAAAACGTCTGCCAACCGCGGGTCAAGGCCAGGCTCCCGGCTGCGGAGACCTCCAGTGAAGCCCATGAGGCCCGGCTGCAGCATCCGTCTGCCTGAAGCCAGAGGCCTCCCGAAGCGCCGGCCAGGATCTCGCCGAGGAGGAAGCGAGGAAGTTGAAGCCGGGTGCTAGTCGGCTCCGCCGAGCACACAACAAACTCCGGCAGCACCTCTGTAGTGCGAAAGCGCGGCCTAGGGGAACGCGCGACCGAAGCGCGCCCCCCGGCCGCGGCAGTCCGCCCGACACCATGCTGGAAATCGTCTCCACGGCCGTGGGGAGCTGCCGTGGTGGCCATAGGATATTTGCGAGGGCGCCCTCGGCCGTGCTTGGGCGGGGGAGAGGCAGGCTCAACCTGGCGAGCCTTTCCCTTCTCTGCCGTCGAGAACCGGCGGACCGGAGCCATTGCAGCAAGACGGAGCAAGGACCGGGAAGAAGGAGAAGCAAGAAGGGATGGACTGGAAGGGCGCACGCCGTTCCGTACTTATGGCCGGCGAAGGCTAACCGCCGACCTCCAGGATCACAGGTAATCATGACCCGCTTTGCATGCAGGGACTTGTCCAATCCGTGCAGTTGCCGAGGCGCCGTGGGGAAGTGGAGACACCCACGTCCAATCAACCGGCACGCGGCGCCCAAGGCCGCAGGCTGTTAGGGCACGCGGCGCTTCGCCCTTGCCCTTTCGCCTCCCTGCATGGCCAAGTCCGAGCGCGCCTTGGGCCCGGGGGCTACTGTCGGCGTTCTGGGAACGGGGGTCCCCAGACTTGCCTGCCTGCGGCTTGCGGCGTGGCTCAAAGGGGGGCCGAGCACGGCCCATCTTCATCAACACAGACCCAAGACCCTCGCGAGGGGCCAAGCCTCGCGGGGCGGACGACACAAAGCTTCCTCAGGCATGGCCTCATCAGGCTGGCTCGCGAGGAGGCGGAGAGATCAAGGCGGGGTACCTCACGAGGTGCCCGTGACGCAAGCCATGACGACCAAAGGCGCCAGGCGGGCGCCAGCCGCACAGTGTCCTTCTTTCCTCTTTGGTGCAAAGGGAGCAAACGCAGGTGAGAGCATCAAGCAAAGGCACCCGTTTCGGTGCAACGAGACCAAGACCAGTCCAACGGCAGGGAGGAAGTCATTGTGGAGCCCAAGCCAGCGTCACCACCAGAGCCTTTGGCAGGCGAGGACCAACTTTAGTCAGGATAAGTGTACCAGATGTTCCCCTCCAAAATGGCCAATTGTTGGCGCCCTTCCCGCTCAATATTTGGGAAGAGGCCCAGGGCCTTTGCCTATAAATAGGGCTAGACATCCCCAGGGTAGAGGAGATCTAGAATCAGCCAACCCAGAAACAAGCTGGGATCGAAATCAGAGAGAGAATCGAGGAGAGAGAGAGAAGGGTGACCGAACTCCTCCTAGCAGTTCATCCCCCCAGCCAAGAACAGACCCTCGCGAGGCTGTTCTTCCTTGTATTGTTCATCATCATTAGCCCAAGAGGCAATCCACCACACCACACACTGGAGTAGGGTATTACACCACAACGGTGGCCCGAACCAGTATAAACCCTGTGTCTCTTGTGCTGTTCTTTCCATAGCTTAGATCTTAGCGAGGCGGAGGGGTGCAGGTAGGTAGAAGGCGAAATCTCCGCGTGCACCCCAGTGATCGAACCTCAAGGGTCTGCCGGAACCCGAAATCCGACAAATACATACTGATGTATGCAGTCCGATGAGTGTTGAGGCTCGCGGCAGGTATCGTTATTTTCTGACCTTCACAGATGATTTGAGTAAGATATGGGTATATGATACGTCTCCAATGTATCTATAATTTTTGATTGTTCCATGCTATTATATTATCTGTTTTGGATGTTAATGGGCTTTATTTTACACTTTTATATTATTTTTGGGACTAACCTATTAATCGGAGGCCCAACCCAAATTTCTGTTTTTTTGCCTATTTTAGTGTTTCACAGAAAAGGAATATAAAACAGAGTCCAAACGGAATGAAACCTTCGGTAGCATTATTTTTGGAACAAACGTGATCCAGGAGACTTGGAGTGGACGTCAAGAAACAATCGAGGAGGTCACGAGGTAGGGGAGCGCGCCATCCACCCTCATGGGCCCCTCGTTGCTCCACCGACGTACTTCTTCCTCTTATATATATCCATATACCCCGCAAACAACCAGGAGCACCACGAAACCCTATTTCCACCGCCGCAACCTTCTGTACCCAAGAGATCCCATCTTGGGGCCTTTTTCGGAGCTCCGCCAGAGGGGGCATTGATCACGGAGGGCCTCTACATCAACTCCATGGCCTCTCCGATGATGTGTGAGTAGTTTACTTCAGACCTTCAGGTCCATAGCTAGTAGCTAGATGGCTTCTTCTCTCTCTTTGGATCTCAATACAAAGTTCTCCTCGATTCTCTTGGAGATCTATTCGATGTAATCTTCTTTTGCGGTGTGTTTGTCGAGATCCGATGAATTGTGGGTTTATGATCAAGTCTATCTATGAACAATATTTGAATCTTCTCTGAATTCTTTTATGTATGATTGGTTTATCTTTGCAAGTATCTTCGAATTATCAGTTTGGTTTGGCCTACTAGATTGATCTTTCTTGCAATGGGAGAAGTGCTTAGCTTTGGGTTCAATCTTGCGGTGCTCGATCCTAGTGACAGAAAGGGAAACGACACGTATTGTATTGTTGCCATTGAGGATAAAAAGATGGGGTTTACATCATATTGCATGAGTTTATCCCTCTAGATCATGTCATCTTGCTTAAGGCGTTACTCTGTTCTTATGAACTTAATACTCTAGACGCATGCTAGATAGCGGTCGATGTGTGGAGTAATAGTAGTAGATGCAGGCATGAGTCGGTCTACTTGTCATGGACGTGATGCCTATATACATGATCATGCCTAGATATTCTCATAATTATTCGCTTTTCTATCAATTGCTCGATACTAATTTGTTCACCCACTGTAATACTTATGCTATCTTGAGAGAAGCCACTAGTGAAACCTATGGCCCCCGGGTCTATTATACATCATACAAGTTTGCAATCTATTTTATTTTGCAATCTTTACTTTCAATCTATATCATAAAAATACCAAAAATATTTATCTTATTATTATTATCTCTATTAGATCTCACTCTTGCAAGTGGACGTGAAGGGATTGACAACCCCTTTGTCGCGTTGGTTGCGAGGTTCTTATTTGTTTGTGTAGGTACGAGGTGACTTGCATGTGGTCTCCTACTGGATTGATACCTTGGTTCTCAAAAACTGAGGGAAATACTTACGCTGCTTTACTGCATCACCCTTTCCTCTTCAAGGGAAAACCAACGCAGTGCTCAAGAGGTAGCAAGAAGGATTTCTGGCGTCGTTGCCGGGGAGATCTACACCAAGTCAAGACATACCAAGTACCCATCACAACTCTTATCCTTCGCATTACATTATTTTCCATTTGCCTCTCATTTTCCTCTCCCCCACTTCACCCTTGCCGTTTTATTCGCCATCTTTACCGTTTGCCTCTTTTTTGCTTGCCTCGTCGTTATGGCTAGTCCTTTATCTACTCCTTTGTCTCCCGAGATTGAAGTTCTTAATTTTAAACAAAGGGAGGGAGAAAATCTAAAAGATGCTTGGTACAGAATTTGCAATGCGCAAAATAGATCTACTAGGAAGCAATCTACTTCCGTTCTTCTTCGCAATTTTTATGTAGGCATCACTCCTTGGAATAGATATATTCTTGATACCATTACCGGAGGAAATTTCTTGGGCAGCAATACTTTTGATTCTTATAATGCTATGATAGATTTGTTTGGCCCACCACCTCTTTTGGTTAATGGAACTATTTTAACTTTGGAACACGTGATGCAACGGCTTGAAATTATTGAAAATAAAGTTGCCACCGTAGAGTTGATTTAAAATTTGGATAGAAATATCCATAACCAAATTACCCAATACGGATCTAAGGTAGGAGTTGCTCTTAATTTTTTTAAAGAAAAGGAACCTATGGTTAATGAAAAGATAGATCAAGATTCCACTAGAATTGATAAAATTGAGGATATTATTACCAACCTAGGGTCTTCCTTTTCTTCTGTGAAAAATACTCCTTCTAATGCTAAGATTGCCAAATTGATGTATGTTCCTAAAAATAAGGGTGAAACTTCTAGTAAAGGAAATGCGGACCTCGAATCCATAAGTGTTCACCCCAACTTTCTCACTATCCTTAAGGAACCTTTTGCTACAAATGATTTTCTTTATTTCGTGCCTAGGAGTTTGCTAATTAATAAAAATAAAGAAACTCCTAAGAGTTATAGGTGTCTTATTGAAGAATTGCCTACCAAAGATGGCAATACCTAGATCTATCTTCGCTTTTATGCCTAGCTAGGGGCGTTAAACGATAGCGCTTGTTGGGAGGCAACCCAATTTTATTTTTATTACTTAATTTTTGCTCCTATTTAGTAATAAATAATTTATCTAGCCTATGTTTTGGTTGTGTTTTTTGTGTTTAATTAGTGTTTATGCCAAGTAGAACCGTTGGGAAGACTTGGGGGAAGTCGTTTTGATCTTGCTGTAAAAACAGAAACTTTAGTGCTCACGAGAATTGCTGCCATTTTTTATTGGAGGGTGATATTTAGTTAATTACTTTTTCATATGATTAATAGATAAATTCCTCACGTCCATAAATTTATTTTAGAATTTTTGGAGTTCCAGAAGTTTGCGTTAGTTACAGATTACTACAGACTGTTCTTTTTTTGACAGATTCTGTTTTTCGTGTGTTGTTTGCTTATTTTGATGAATCTATGGCTAGTAAAAGAGTTTATAAACCATAGATAAGTTGGAATACAGTAGGTTTAACACCAATATAAATAAATAATGAGTTCATTACAGTACCTTGAAGTGGTATTTTGTTTTCTTTCGCTAATGGAGCTCACAGGATTTTCTGTTAAGTTTTGTGTTGTGAAGTTTTCAAGTTTTGGGTAAAGATTTGATGGATTATGGAACAAGGAGTGGCAAGAGCCTAAGCTTGGGTATGCCCAAGGCACCCCAAGGTAAATCCAAGGACACCAAAAGCCTAAGCTTGGGGATGCCCCGGAAGGCATCCCCTCTTTTGTCTTCGTTCATCCGTAACTTTACTTGGAGCTATATTTTTATTCGCCACATGATATGTGTTTTTCTTGGAGCGTCTTGTTTGATTTGAGTCTTTGCTTTTTAGTTTACCACAATCATCCTTGCTGTACACACCGTTTGAGAGAGACACACATGAATTGAAATTTATTAGAATACTGTATGTGCTTCACTTATATCTTTTGAGCTATATAGTTTTTGCTCTAGTGCTTCCCTTATATATTTTAGAGCACGGCAGTGGTTCTATTTTATAGAAATAATTTATCTATCATGCTTCACTTGTATTATTTTGAGAGTCCTTTAGAACAACATGGCAATTTGCTTTTAGGCATTATTAAACTTTCATATAAGTGCATTGAATACCATGAGAAGTTTGATACTTGATAATTGTTTTGAGATATGGAGATGGTGATATTAGAGTCATGCTAGTTGAGTAGTTGTGAATTTGAGAAATACTTGTGTTGAAGTTTGTGATTCCCATAGCATGCACGTATGGTGAACTATTATGTGATGAAGTCGGAGCATGATTTATTTATTGATTGCCTTCCTTATGAGTGGCGGTCGGGGACGAGCGATGGTCATTTCCTACCAATCTATCCCCCTAGGAGCATGCGCATAGTACTTTGTTTCGATAACTAATAGATTTTTGCAATAAGTATGTGAGTTCTTTATGACTAATGTTGAGTCCATGGATTATACACACCCTCACCCTTCCACCATTGCTAGCCTCTCTAGTACCGTGCAACTTTCGTCGGTACCATAAACCCACCATATACCTTCCTCAAAACAGCCACCATACCTACCTACTATGGCATTTCCATAGCCATTCCGAGATATATTGCCATGCAACTTTTGATTGTTCCGTTTGTTATGACACGCTTCATCATTGTCATATTGCTTTGCATGATCATGTAGTTGACATCGTATTTGTGGCAAAGCCACCGTTCCGTTTGTTATGACACGCTTCATCATTGTCATATTGCTTTGCATGATCATGTATTTGACATCGTATTTGTGGCAAAGCCACCGTTCATAATTTTTTCATACATGTCACTCTTGATTCATTGCATATCCCTGTACACCATCGGAGGCATTCACATAGAGTCATATTTTGTTCTAAGTATCGAGTTGTTAGTAAAAAGAGGTGTGATGATCATCATTATTAGAGCATTGTCCCAGTGAGGAAAGGATGATGGAGACTATGGTTCCCCCACAAGTCGGGATGAGACTCCGGACGAAACAAGAAAAAGAGAAAAAATAAGATAAGGGGCCAAAAGAAAAAAAGAAAAAGAAAGAAGGCCCAAATAAAAAAATGAGAGAAAAAGAGAGAAGGGACAATGTTACTATCTTTTTCCACACTTGTGCTTCAAAGTAGCACCATGATCTTCATGATAGAGAGTCTCCTATCTTGTCACTTTCATAAACTAGTGGGAATTTTACATATAGAACTTGACTTGTATATTCCAATGATGGGCTTCCTCAAATTGCCATGGGTCTTCGTGAGCAAGCAAGTTGGATGCACACCCACTTAGTTTCTTTTGTTGAGTTTTCATACACTTATAGCTCTAGTGCATCTGTTGCATGGCAATCCCTACTCACTCACATTGATATCTATTAATGGGCATCTCCATAGCCCGTTGATACGCCTAGTTGATGTGAGACTATCTTCTCCTTTTTGTCTTCTCCACAACCACCAATCTATTCCACCTATAGTGCCATATCCATGGCTCACGCTCATGTATTGCGTGAAAATTGAAAAAGGTTGAGAACATCAAAAGTATGAAACAATTGCTTGGCTTGTCATCGGGGTTGTGCATGATTTAATATTTTGTGTGATGGAGATAGAGCATAGCTAGACTATATGATTTTGTAGGGATAACTTTCTTTGGCCATGTTATTTTGAGAAGACATGATTGCTTAGTTAGTATGCTTGAAGTATTATTATTTCTATGTCAATATTAAACTTTTATCTTGAATCTTTCAGATCTGAACATTCATGCCATAATAAAGAAAAATTACATTGAGAAATATGTTGGGAAGCATTCCACATCAAAAATTCTGTTTTTATCATTTACCTACTCGAGGACGAGCAAGAATTAAGCTTGGGGATGCTTCATACGTCTCCAACGTATCTATAATTTTTGATTGTTCCATGCTATTATATTATCTGTTTTGGATGTTAATGGGCTTTATTTTACACTTTTATATTATTTTTGGGACTAACCTATTAACCGGAGGCCCATCCCAAATTGCTGTTTTTTTGCCTATTTTAGTGTTTCGCAGAAAAGGAATATCAAACGGAGTCCAAACGGAATGAAACCTTTGGGAGCGTTATTTTTGGAACAAACGTGATCCAGGAGACTTGGAGTGGACGTGATACGTCTCCATCGTATCTATAATTTTTCATTGTTCCATGCCAATATTATTCAACTTTCATATACTTTTGGCAACTTTTTATACTATTTTGGGGACTAACATATTGATCTAGTGCCCAGTGCCAGTTCCTGTCTGTTGCATGTTTTTCGTTTCGCAGAATATCCATATCAATCGGAATCCAAATGGGATAAAAATGGATGGAGAATTATTTTGGAATATTTGTGATTTTTGGGAAGAAAATCAACGCGAGACGGTGACCGAGGTGGCCACGAGGGTGGGGCCCATGTCCACTACAGGCAGGCGCGCCCCCCACCCTCGTGGGCCACCCGTAAGGCGGTTGATGCTCTACTTTGGCCGCAAGAAAGCTAATTTTTGGAAAAAGATCTGGGCGAAGGTTTCAATCCAATCGGAGTTACGGATCTCCGGATATAAAAGAAACAGTGAAAGGGCAGCAGAACAGAACGCAAAAACAGAGAGAGACAGAGAGACAGATCTAATCTCGGTGGGGCTCTCGCCCCTCCCATGCCATGGAGGCCAAGGACCAGAGGGGAAACCCTTCTCCCATCTAGGGAGGAGGTCAAGGAAGAAGAAGACGAAGGGGCCCCCTCTCCCCTTCTCTTCCGGTGGCACCGGAACGCTGTCGTGGCCATCATCATCATCACCGCGATCTACTCCAACACCTCCGCCATCTTCACCAACATCTCCATCACCTCCCCCCTCTATCTACAGCGGTTCACTCTCCCGCAACCCGTTGTACCCTCTACTTGAACATGGTGCTTTATGCTTCATATTATTATCCAATGATGTGTTGCCATCCTATGATGTCTGAGTAGATTTTCGTTGTCCTAGCGGTGGTTGATGAATTGCTATGATTGATTTAATTTTCTTGTGGTTATGCTGCTGTCCTTTGGTGCCCGTCATATGATCGCGCACGTGGATCACACCATAGGGTTAGTTGTATGTTGATAGGACTATGTATTGGAGGGCAAGAGTGACAGAAGCTTCAACCTAGCATAGAAATTGATGCATACAGGATTGAAGGGGGACTAATATATCTTAATGCTATGGTTGGGTTTTACCTTAATGAACGTTAGTAGTTGTGGATGCTTGCTAATAGTTCCAATCATAAGTGCATAGAATTCCATGTCAGGGATAACATGCTAGCAGTGGCCTCTCCCACATAAAACTTGCTATTGGTCTAGTAAAGTAGTCAATTGCTTAGGGGCAATTTCGCAACTCCTACCACCACTTTTCCACACTCGCTATGTTTACTTTATGGCTTCTTTACTTACAAACAGCCCCTACCTTTTATTTAGTTGCTCTTTATTATCTTGCAAACCTATCCAACAACACCTAAAAAGTACTTCTAGTTTCATACTTGTTCTAGGTAAAGCGAACATCAAGCATGCGTAGAGTTGTATCGGTGGTCGATAGAACTTGAGGGAATATCTGTTCTACCTTTAGCTCCTCGTTGGGTTCGACACTCTTACTTATCGAAAACTGTTGCAATCCCCTATACTTGTGGGTTATCAAGACCTTTTTCTGGCACCGTTGCCGGGGAGCAATAGCGTGGGGTGAATATTCTCGTGTGTGCTTGTTTGCTTTATCACTAAGTATTTTTTTATTTGTTGTTCTTAGTTGTTTTCTATCTTTAGTTATGGGTAGGAAACGCAAAATACCAAAAAAAATTAGTTGTACCTACTAAACCAATGGTTGAAGAACCACTCAAAATATATCACACTGCTGAAGCTTATTACTTGGATCATCTTCGATCCCTATGTGCTTGTGCTGAAACCCCAACTAGCTTAGTTGAGGGCAAATATTTAGATGAGCATGCTTGTTCTGTGCGACACCGAATATCTTAAAAAGGGAAAAATTTACTGGGTCAAATTCATCGTTTGCAATGCTATGCTTGGAATTTATGTGAAATATATGATATTACTTGTTGTTCTGAAAACCCTAAGAAACACCTTCCCTATCAATGTGAGTTTAGTGATAACGGAATCGTATCTTTGTATGCTAAGGGTGTTTATAGTTACTAGGATGTTCAACAAATTGAAGAATTTGTTGCTTTTAAGGGTGCTTTGTAACATCCCAAAATTTCAATTTGGAATGTTATACATTAGATCATCATGCATATCATATTTTATTTTGCATTTTGGTTGATCCTAGAAATTCTACGCAACTCAATGACCCACGGAGAGAGTTGGGGATTTCGTTATTTTCATATTTGAGTTCTCTCAAATTTTGAGAATAGGATCATTTGATTTTATTTATTTTATCATCAATTATTTCTATTACAAAAATATGAGAGAGGGAATAAAATGACTTTCCCAAAATAAAGAAATATTGAGGATTTAATAAAAAAAATCAAATAAGATTTTATTTCGGAGTTTTTTGGTGTTTTATTTGAATTTAGGAAAAATGTGCGTTTTTCAAAATTGCTTTTAGGGACCAAATAAATGTTCACCTTGTGCGGCTTGATTTTAGAAGTCCGTGAAAATTTATTTCGGAATTTTTGGAGTCCGTTTAGTATTTCTTTTTATTTTTCTTCCGAGCGGAATAACTAAAAAAAACGAACCGACTTCAGGCCGTACCCGAGCGGGACACCGCCTGGGGGCAGCCTTTAAATAGCGCCGCCCCAAGCCGCCCCAGCCCCTCAGCCCCGCCTCGATCCGTGCGCGCCGCCGGAGCTGCCGCCGACGATCCCGCCGCCTGAGGTTCGTCGTGCCTCGTTTTCCATGCCGAAAAAAGAGAAAAAAATAAATAAATATTCGGCGTTCGTCGTTTTTCTTTTCTCGGATTAAATCCGCGATTTCTCTGATCGCGATTCCTGATCTGATTTTCGTTTTAGTTTAACTTTTCGCTCGTTTACCGGAATCAGGCAATTCAAGCGCCTAGGGATTCATCTCGAAACCCTCTATCCGTTTAACCAACTTAAACAAGATTTTGCTACTATAAAGTTTGCCCTAGATCCAGATTAATAGAACGAAGTTGTTTTCTTTCGCAGTTTGATTTGCGTTGCTTCGTTCGATTTGATTCTTTTTGCCAATCGGAGTTCTTAAGTTGAACCTTCTGGATAGATCTCTTATTTGAGTTTTACCTGTGCATTAGATGAGTACTTATTGTATGCTTGTTTGTTTGTCTGCGATAGAATACCCGGAGTGCGCCGCCTGTTACTTCGAATCGTTAGGTTTCGCGGATCATCAGCAAGGCAAGTAACACTTTGATCATACCTTTCCTACTACCCAGTTTTATTGCATTAGATCAATCCTCACACATTGCATGATTAGGATCTAATTAAATTGTGGGATGGGAAGTAGATGAGGTAGTACCTATTACCTGTTATTATCAAACCTTTGGGAGTTACTTCTACATTTGCTTATTATGCCATGCTATGCTAGTAGACGTGGATTGGGTGAGTGAAATCCATGACAGATGTGAGATTGTTAATTAATGGTTTATCTAAGGTGGCAACTTAAACACACATCTGGGTGGATTGAGGCACCTGGGTATTCCAGGACTTGCCTGTTTTCTTTTGGACCGCCACCCAGGCTCAAAGGGATCATGAGACTATTCATACTAGAAACTTCCGTGTGCAGCCACAAGCTATTATGGGCTCTAGCATAGTTGACTAAGTCGTGCGAACTCTTACAGTGGTAGACTAGCAGATGTAGGGGATGTAGGTGGTACGGTCTACCCATCGTAAGGTGCTAGCGCTTCTGAAAGACTATGTCTCGGTCATCCGTCTTCTCAAACACCATGTAGTGCGAGAAACCAAACGGAGGCGATCGAGTCTTGTGGGGAAAAGTGCGCAAACCTCTGCAGAGTGTAATAAACTAATCATGGTTAGCCGTGTCCCCGGTTATGGACATCTTGAGTATCTAGTACTTGGATTTTCATGTGAATCTCAACATGTTACTCTAAATTAATTTTGTTGGGTTATGTTTAATGATGATGCTTAATTGGGATTGAGAATGCTGTCAACCATTCTCAATGTTTAACAACCACCATGATAGTAATTAAATTTTATTCCTTTGAAGTAGGGAAAAATTGGCTTTACGCAAAACTGTAACCATAGAGCTTTCCACCAGCCAAATATGCATATAGTATAGCTGTTTCATTCCATTACTCTCTATGTGTTACCTTGCCAGCATATTCCATGTGCTGACCCGTTTCGGGCTGCAACGTTAATGTTGCAGACTTTTCAGACGATGATTAAGGAGTTTTTAGGTCGTGGTTCTATACTCAGTGATGCCGTTGGAGTTGATGGACTCACTTATCTTCCAAGCCTTCCGCTGTTATCGTTATTAGATGGCCTTAAGCCATATTTATTGTAATAAGTTCTCTTTTGAGACACTCGATGTAATAAGTGTGTGATTGCTACTCTGCTATAAATCCTCCGAGTACTGTGTGGTGTCAGCATTACTGATCCAGGGATGACACCGGAGCACAGAGATCAGACTGTTTGAGGTCTGGTCGCTACAGAGATGGTATCAGAGCACACGCTGACTGTAGGACACGACCACTAAGCTAAAGACCTAGATCACTATTCACTCTCTTCTCTTCTGACCTCTCATCTTTTCTACTCTTTAGGATGGCGGATGCAAGGAACAAGTTCACACAACCGGATGAAGATACACCCTTTGGACGCCACTTGAAGGAAGTCACTAGATACCTGAATATAGGAGTACCAAGCTTCACGGGAACCTACAACGCCACTTTACCTGAAGAAGAGCGCTGGATGATTCAAGTTCAAGTTCCAGGAAGGACGTTCATGCCAGTCACTGAGCCCATAGAATTTTCTTTTGATGCACCAACTTGGAGTCTAGGAAAGAGCATGGCAGCTCACATCGCCATGGGACGCATTGGAGAAGTCTACCGCAAGGATCTCAAGGATACTATCTACCAGATTTGTGGGCGCCGAGATGAACACTGGGAGATGATCAGCACCAGGAAGGATAGATCAATCGCAGCTTTTATCCAGGAGTTAAACCAGCACATTCGACGACAGGAGAACCAGATGTGCGCCGACATGATAGATCTGAAGAAGGATAAAACTAGAATCAAGGAACTGGAGGAAGAACTCAAGGCTACACGTGAAGATTATGAAGAGGAAATTGAAGTATTGGTGGAGAAGAATGACGACCTGATCAAGAAGATTGGAATATTTATGGGAGACCCTACGCCAGTAGATGAAGACGAAGAACCCAGGAAATTAGCCCGGAAGACTACATCATCATCGACGGCACCGACTCGGAAGCAGATAGTAGCGATGATGACTATGTTGATGAAGCCGGAGCAGATATCATGGAGTCTGCAACCGTAGAATATTTCTAGTAGACCACCTCATCAGTAGTAGTAGTCCACCATGTAAATATAGTAGTCCGAGCACTTTTGCGATAGATAGATCGATTGTATGCCCTTGTTTGATTGATTGAAGTGAATTGTTTGTTTTGCCTCATGTGCATATGTGTAGTGTTTTCTCTTTAGACCCCCTCTATTCTTATATCTCATCTTTTCTAAACCCTCAGATGCCTCCGAGACGTGACCCCGGATTTACCTTTCCACCGGAGCTCACCCAGTTGATCCAACAGCAGAACACATTGATGCAGTTGCTAGTCCATAATCAGAATCAGGGGAACAACAACAACAACCCACCACCACCACCACCACCTGTTGACCACTTAGCCCGTTTTCTTAGGCTGAATCCGCCAGTGTTTTCCAGTAGCACCGAGCCAATAGTAGCAGATGATTGGCTCCACAAGACAACTAGGGAGTTGACCACAGCAGGATGCACAGATGCGGAGAAGGTGAAGCTTGCCGCACATCAGTTAGAAGGACCCGCAACATCATGGTGGGAGAATTTCACAGCCACTTTTCTAGTAGACACTGTCACATGGGACCAGTTTCAGCAGGCTTTTCGTACTGCACATGTTTCAGCAAGAGCCATGGCCATGAAGAAGTGTGAGTTTCACAACTTGCGCCAAGGAGGGCGGACAGTTGGCCAGTATGTGGAGGAATTTAGTAAGTTAGCACGTTATGCCCCAGTTGACGTCGCTACGGATGCAGCTAAGCAGAAGTTTCTAGAAGGACTGAATGATGAGTTGAGCATGCAGTTGATGGTAGCAACCTTCAACAACTACCAGGTGTTGGTAGATCGTGCTCTTATGATTGAAGGCAAGCAGCATCAAATTGAGAATCGCAAGAGGAAGTATGGACAAGGAAAGTACAATTTAGGAGCTCAGCAAAAGCCACGTTTTACCCCTAGACCGGGAGGACATTTTCAGCATACCCATGGAGTAGGTAGCTCACACAATCATAATGGCACCAAGAATGGAAATGGCAATGGAGGAAGCAACGGCCAGAACCGCACCAACCCCTCAACCCCAGCCAAGAAGGACTTGAGCCAAGTCACTTGCTTTAAGTGTTCAAAGACCGGACATTATGCCAATGAATGTCCTGAATTACAAAATGGAAATAGCAACGGAAGTTCTGGGAAGAAGCCGAACCCTTTTAACAGGGGACAAGTGAACCACGTTAGCGTGGAGGAGGTTGAAGCTCAGCCCGATGCAGTAATAGGTAAGTTTTTGGTTAAGTCATTTACTGCACTCATTCTTTTTGATACTGGTGCATCGCATTCATACATCTCAAGGGGATTTGTGGATAAGTATAACCTACCAACCCAAGCCCTTAGGTCACCCATGTTAGTAACCTCGCCCGGAGCAGAGTATGTGGCTAGTCTATGGTGTGATCGGTTACCATTAAGGATTGGTAACTACGTTTTTCCCTCAGACCTAATAGTATTGGAATCTCAAGGATTGGATGTGATATTAGGCATGGATTGGTTATCAAAGTATGAAGGGAATATTGAGTGTGCTAGTAAGTCAATTTTGCTTACCACCCCAGAAGGGAGAAGGATCAAGTATGTATCCCGGCATGTGCCAAAGAGGACTCAAGTAAATTGCCTAACAGGAGTTGTGCAGGAGGAAGTACCAGTGGTAAGGGATTTCCCTGATGTATTTCCAGAGGAGTTGCCAGGCATGCCACCGGATAGAGATATTGAGTTTTTGATTGAGCTATTGCCAGGCACAGGGCCAATATCAAAGAGACCATATAGGATGCCAGCAAAGGATTTGGTGGAAATTAAGAAGCAGATTAAGGAGTTACTGGATAAAGGATATATTCGCCCAAGTTCTTCGCCTTGGGGATCGCCAGTACTTCTAGTGGAGAAGAAGGATGGATCGTTAAGGATGGTTGTTGATTATCGAGGATTGAATGAAGTAACGATCAAGAACAAGTACCCACTACCAATGATCAATGATCTGTTTGATCGATTGCAAGGAGCTAAGGTATTTTCCAAGATCGATCTGCGATCAGGATACCACCAGTTGAAGATTCGAGAACAGTATATTCCGAAGACAGCTTTTACCACCAGGTATGGGCTGTATGAGTATACCGTTATGTCATTTGGTCTGACTAACGCACCTGCCTATTTTATGAACATGATGAACAAAGTGTTTATGGATTTTTTTGGATAAGTTCGTCGTAGTGTTCATTGATGATATCCTGGTTTATTCGAAGAATGAAGAGGAACATAAGGAGCATTTGCGTTTGGTACTTGGAAAGCTCAGAGAACATCAATTATATGCCAAGTTCAGCAAATGTGAGTTTTGGTTGAAGGAAGTAGGATTCCTCGGACACGTTATATCTGGAGAAGGTATAGTAGTAGATCCCGCTAAAGTTGAAACTGTGACCAAGTGGGAAGCCCCAACAATAGTTGGAGAGATCCGGAGTTTTCTTGGACTCACAGGATACTACCAGAGATTTATTAAGAATTTCTCAAAGATTGCGAAACCTATGACTGAGTTGTTGAAGAAAGATACCAAGTTCATATGGACAGAGGAATGTGAGGCTAGTTTCCAAGAGTTGAAGAAACGTTTGGTTACCTCACCAGTGTTGATTTTGCCAGACCAGACCAAAGATTATGAGGTGTATTGTAACGCTTCACGTCGAGGACTTGGAGCAGTGCTTATGCAGGAAGGGAGAGTTGTTTCATATGCCTCAAGACAATTGAAGCCTCATGAGTTGAATTATGCCACGCATGATTTGGAGTTAGCAGCCTTAGTGCATGCATTGAAGACATGGAGACATTTCCTCATTGGAAACCATTGTGAGGTGTACACGGATCATAAGAGTTTGAAGTACATTTTCACATAGAAGGAGTTAAACCTCAGACAAAGGAGATGGTTGGAGCTTATCAAGGATTATGATATGAAATTGCATTATCACCCCGGAAAGGCTAATGTAGTAGCTGACGCATTAAGCCGCAAGAGCCATGTCAATACATTAATGACGGGAGGAATACCAAGGGAGTTAGCAGAAAACCTTCGTGAACTATGTTTGGAAATAGTTCCGAGAGGTTATGTAGCAGCAATGATGATTCAGTCAACCTTGATGGATAAAATCAGGGAAGCTCAGAAAGCTGACAAAGAGGTTGCCGCTATAAAGGAGAAACTGAGCAAAGGAAAAGCTAAAGGATTCCGTGAGGATGAGCATGACACCCTATGGTTTGAAGACCGCGTTTATGTGCCCAATGACCCGGAGATCAGGAAGTTGATTTTGCAAGAGGCACACGACTCACCGTATTCAATTCACCCAAGAAATACCAAGATGTATCTGGATTTGAAGGATATTTTCTGGTGGACCGGAATGAAGAAGGATATTGCGGAGTATGTAGCAGTTTGTGATGTATGTCAGAGAGTAAAGGAGGATTGTTACAACCATTGCCGATACCCGAATGGAAGTGGGATAAGCTAGGCATGGATTTTATCACGGGATTGCCCAGGACTCGTTCAGGCTATGACTCGATTTGGGTTGTAGTTGATCGATTGACGAAAGTAGCTCATTTCATCCCGGTAAAGACCACTTACACTAGTGCTAAGTTGGCAAAGATATACATGACCAGGATCATATGTTTGCATGGAGTTCCAAGGAGTATCATATCAGATAGAGGAACCCAGTTTACCTCAAAGTTCTGGAAGCAGTTGCATGAAACTTTGGGAACCAGGCTAGAATTCAGTACAGCTTTTCATCCACAGACAGATGGACAGACCGAGAGAGTCAATCAGATGTTGGAGGATATGCTGAGAGCTTGTGCGCTAGATTACGGATCTAGTTGGGACGATAATTTGCCATATGTAGAGTTCTCTTACAACAACAGTTATCAAACCAGTTTAAAGATGGCCCCTTTCGAAGCTTTGTACGGAAGGAGGTGCAGGACACCGTTGTCATGGGACGAAGTTGGAGACCACCAGTTGTTTGGACCTGACTTGATTATGGAGTCTGAACAGAAGGTGAAATTGATTCGCGATAGGATCAAGGTAGCCCAGTCCAGACAGAAGAGTTATGCGAATTCTAAACACAAGGAGACAGTTTACGAAGTCAGAGACAGAGCTTATCTTCGAGTATCTCCACTTCGGGGAACAAAGTGTTTTGGAGTTAAAGGGAAGTTAGCACCATGATTTGTAGGACCATATCGAGTTTTGGAGCGTATGGGAGAAGTGGCCTACCAGTTGGAATTGCCCGAAGGATTGTCAGGAGTACATGATGTGTTCCACGTTTCTCAGTTAAAGAAATGTCACGCGGAGATGGCTGACATACCGTTGAGAGACACAGTGCCTTTGGAAACTATTCAGTTGGATAACGATTTGACCTACAAGGAGAAACCAGTCAAGATTCTCGAGTTTGCCAGCCGAGTTACTCGCAACAAAGTTATTAAGTTTTGCAAAGTTCAGTGGAGCCACCACACGGAGGATGAAGCCACCTGGGAACGAGAGGAAGATTTGCTCAAAGACCACCCTCACCTATTTTCTAGCCAATCCGAATCTCGAGGGCGAGATTCATCTTAAGGGGGGTAGGTTTGTAACATCCCAAAATTTCAATTTGGAATGTTATACATTAGATCATCATGCATATCATATTTTATTTTGCATTTTGGTTGATCCTAGAAATTCTACGCAACTCAATGACCCACGGAGAGAGTTGGGGATTTCGTTATTTTCATATTTGAGTTCTCTCAAAATTTGAGAATAGGATCATTTGATTTTATTTATTTTATCATCAATTATTTCTATTACAAAAATATGAGAGAGGGAATAAAATGACTTTCCCAAAAAAAGAAATATTGAGGATTTAATAAAAAAATCAAATAAGATTTTATTTCGGAGTTTTCGATGTTTTATTTGAATTTAGGAAAAATGTGTGTTTTTCAAAATTGCTTTTAGGGCCCAAATAAATGTTCACCTTGTGTGGCTTGATTTTAGAAGCCTGTGAAAATTTATTTCGAAATTTTTGGAGTCTGTTTAGTATTTCTTTTTATTTTTCTTCCGAGCGGAATAATTAAAAAAACGAACCGACTTCGGGCCATACCCGAGCGGGACAGCGCCCGGGGGCAGCCTTTAAATAGCGCCGCCCTGAGCCGCCCCAGCCCCTCAGCCCCGCCTCGATCCGCGCGCGCCGCCGGAGCTGCCGCCGACGATCCCGCCGCCCGAGGATCGTCGCGCCTCGTTTTTTGTGCCGAAAAAAGAGAAAAAAATAAATAAATATTTGCGTTCGTCGTTTTTCTTTTCTCGGATTAAATCCACGATTTCTCTGATCGCGATTCCTGATCCGATTTTCGTTTTAGTTTAACTTTTCGCTCGTTTATCGGAATCAGGCGATTCAAGCGCCTAGGGATTCGTCTCGAAACCCTCTATCCGTTTAACCAACTTAAACAAGATTTTGCTACTATAAAATTTGCTCTAGATCCAGATTAGTAGAACGAAGTTGTTTTCTTTCGCAGTTTGATTTGCATTGCTTCGTTCGATTTGATTCTTTTTGCCAATCGGAGTTCTTAAGTTGAACCTTCTGGTTAGATCTCTTATTTGAGTTTTACCTGTGCATTAGATGAGTACTTATTGTATGCTTGTTTGTTTTTCTGTGATAGAATACCCGGAGTGCGCCGCCTGTTACTTCAAATCGTTAGGTTTCGCGGATCATCAGCAAGGCAAGTAACACTTTGATCATACCTTTCCTACTACCCAGTTTTATTGCACTAGATCAATCCTCACACATTGCATGATTAGGATCTAATTAAATTGTGGGATGGGAAGTAGATGAGGTAGTACCTATTACCTGTTATTATCAAACCTTTGGGAGTTACTTCTACGTTTGCTTATTATGCCATGCTATGCCAGTAGACGTGGATTGGGTGAGTGAAATCCATGACATATGTGAGGATGTTAATTAATGGTTTATCTAAGGTGGCAACTTAAACACACATCTGGGTGGATTGAG
This sequence comes from Triticum aestivum, assembly GCF_018294505.1. Taxonomy (NCBI): domain Eukaryota; kingdom Viridiplantae; phylum Streptophyta; class Magnoliopsida; order Poales; family Poaceae; genus Triticum; species Triticum aestivum. The sequence goes on from NC_057794.1 coordinate 356,921,885, forward strand.
GCACCTGGGTATTCCAGGACTTGCCTGTTTTCTTTTGGACTGCCACCCAGGCTCAAAGGGATCATGAGACTATTCATACTAGAAACTTCCGTGTGCAGCCACAAGCTATTATGGGCTCTAGCATAGTTGACTAAGTCGTGCAAACTCTTATAGTGGTAGACTAGCAGATGTAGGGGATGTAGGTGGTACGGTCTACCCATCGTAAGGTGCTAGCGCTTCTGAAAGACTATGTCTCGGTCACCCGTCTTCTCAAACACCATGTAGTGCGAGAAACCAAACGGAGGCGATCGAGTCTTGTGGGGAAAAGTGCGCAAACCTCTGCAGAGTGTAATAAACTAATCATGGTTAGCTGTGTCCCCGGTTATGGACATCTTGAGTATCTAGTACTTGGATTTTCATGTGAATCTCAACATGTTACTCTAAATTAACTTTGTTGGGTTATGTTTAATGATGATGCTTAATTGGGATTGAGAATGCTGTCAACCAGTCTCAATGTTTAACAACCACCATGATAGTAATTAAATTTTATTCCTTTGTAGTAGGGAAAAATTGGCTTTACGCAAAACTGTAACCATAGAGCTTTCCACCAGCCAAATATGCATATAGTATAGTTGTTTCATTCCATTATTCTCTATGTGTTACCTTGCCAGCACATTCCATGTGCTGACCCGTTTCGAGCTGCAACGTTAATGTTGCAGACTTTTCAGATGACGATTAAGGAGTTTTTAGGTCGTGGTTCTATACTCAGTGATGTCGTTGGAGTTGATGGACTCACTTATCTTCCAAGCCTTCCGCTGCTATCGTTATTAGATGGCCTTAAGCCATATTTATTGTAATAAGTTCTCTTTTGAGACACTCGATGTAATAAGTGTGTGATTGCTACTCTGCTATAAATCCTACGAGTACAGTGTGGTGTCAGCATTACTGATCCAGGGATGACACCGGAGCACAGAGATCAGACTATTGAGGTCTGGTCGCTACATGCTTATGAAATTGCTTCTTTGATTGAAACGTATGTGCTACTCTTTACAAATCTGAAAATTTTGACATACTTAAATATTGCTATGATAATTATGCTTCTAATGCCTATGTTGAACTATATATTGAGGACTACCCCGCTGTCCAAGAAGAGACTAATATTTTGCAGGAGTCTATGGAGGAAGAAATTGATGAAACTGTGAGCTCATTGGATGAAAAAGATGAGGAGGAGAGCGAAGAACAAAAGGAGGAAGAGCGGATTAGTTACCCGTGCCCACCTTCTAATGAGAGTAACTCTTCAAGTCATACATTGTTTAATTTCCCTTTGTGCTTACCGAAGGATGATTGCTATGATGATTGTTATCTATATCATAAAAGCACCAAAAATATTTATCTTATTATTATTATTATCTCTATCAGGTCTCACTCTTGCAAGAGGCCGTGAATGGATTGACAACACCTTTATCGCGTTGGTTGCGTGGTTCTTATTTGTTTGTGTAGGTACGAGGTGACTTGCACGTGGTCTTCTACTGGATTGATACCTTGGTTCTCAAAAACTGAGGGAAATACTTACGCTGCTTTACTGCATCACCCTTTCCTCTTCAAGAGAAAACCAACGCAGTGCTCAAGAGGTAGCAGTATATCTTCTTGATGAATCATAAATCTAAAACATTTGAAAAGTTCAAATAATTTCAGAGTGAAGTGGAAAAGCATCGTAACAAGAAAATAAAGTTTCTATGATCTGATCATGGAGGAGAATATTTGAGTTACGAGTTTGGTCTTCATTTGAAACAATGCGGAATAGTTTCGCAACTCACGCCACCTGGAACACCACAGCGTAATGGTGTGTCCGAACATCATAACCGTACTTTATTAGATATGGTGCAATCTATGATGTCTCTTACCGATTTACCACTATCGTTTTGGGGTTATGCATTAGAGACAATTGCATTCATGTTAAATAGGGCACCATCTAAATCCGTTGAGATGACGCCATATGAACTATGGTTTGCCAAGAAACCAAAGTTGTCGTTTCTTAAAGTTTCGGGTTGCGATGCTTATGTGAAAAAGTTTCATCCTGATAATCTCAAACCCAAATCGGAGAAATGTTTCTTCATAGGATACCCAAAGGAGACAGTTGGGTACACCTTCTATCATAGATCCGAAGGCAAGACATTCATTGCTAAGAATGGATCCTTTCTAGAGAAAGAGTTTCTCTCGAAAGAAGTGAGTGGGAGGAAAGTAGAACTTGATGAGGTAACTGTACCTGCTCCCTTATTGGAAAGTAGTTCATCACAGAAATCTGTTCCTGTGACTCCTACACCAATTAGTGAGGAAGCTAATGATGATGATCATGTAACTTTAGATCAAGTTACTACCGAACCTCATAGGTCAACCAGAGTGAGATCCGCACCAGAGTGGTACGGTAATCATGTTCTGGATGTCATGTTACTTAACCATGACGAACCTATGAACTATGAGGAAGCGGTGATAAGCCCAGATTCCGCGAAATGGCTTGAGGCCATGAAATCTGAGATGGGATCCATGTATGAGAACAAAGTATGGACTTTGATTGACTTGCCCGATGATCGGTGAGTCATTAAGAATAATTGGATTTTCAAGAGGAAGACGGACGCTGATAGTAGTGTTACTATCTACAAAGCTCGAATGTCGCAAAATGTTTTCGACAAGTTCAAGGTGTTGACTACGATGAGATTTTCTCACTCATATCGATGCTTAAAAGTCTGTCTGAATCATGTTAGCAGTTGCCGCATTTTATGAAATCTGACAAATGGATGTCAAATTGTATTCCTTCATGGATTTCTTCAAAGAAGAGTTGTATATGATGCAACCAGAAGGTTTTGTCGATCCTAAAGGTGCTAACAAAGTGAGCAAGCTCCAGCGATCCATCTATGGAGTGGTGCAAGCATCTCGGAGTTGGAATATATGCTTTAATAAAGTGATTAAAGCATATGGTTTTATACAGACTTGCGGTGAAGCCTGTATTTACAAGAAAGTGAGTGGGAGCACTACAGCATTTCTGATAAGTATATGTGAATGACATATTGTTGATCGGAAATAATGTAGAATTTTCTAGAAAGCATAAAGGAGTGTTTGAAAAGAGTTTTTCAAAGAAAGACCTCGATAAAGCTGCTTACACATTGAGCATCAAGGTCTATAGAGATAGATCAAGACACTTGATAAGTTTTTTCAATGAGTACATACCTTAACAAGATTTTGAAGTAGTTAAAAATGGAATAGTCAAAGAAGAAGTTTTTTCCTGTGTTCCAAGGTGTGGAGTTGAGTAAAGACTCAAAACCCGACCACAACAGAAAATAGAAAGAGAATGAAAAGTCATTCCCTATGCCTTAGTCATAGGTTCTATAAAGTATGCTATGTTGTTTACCAGTCCTATTGTATACCTTAGCATCTTTTTGGCAAGGGAGTACAATAGTGATCTAGGAGTAGATCACTGTAGAGAGGTCAAAATTATCCTTAGAGGACTAAGGAATTATTTCTCGGTTATGGAGGTGATAAAAGAGTTCGTCGTAAAGAATTCCGTCGATGCAAGCTTTTTACATCGATCTAGATGTGTCGCCCCAAGACCGGTGCTCCAGATGCCTTCCAATAATTTCGTTGCCTCCGTGTGTTCCATTTGTGCTTGCTCTATTTATTTTTGCATTTCATCATGCCAGCATGTCTTTTAATTTTGCAACTCAACTAAATAAATTGCATGGATCTTCGGTCCATTTAAACTGAGGGAATTCACATGGTGATTGTCGTGGTATTCTCACGGGGGGCTTGCAAGTCGACAGATGCCACAAGGGCTTAGTGTGTGGGTAAGACTGCTGCTGATAGGACCGGGAGCGGGTATGCGAGTAGCACGCGGTGGTTTACCCAGCTTCGGAGCTCTCCGGAGAGATAATACTCCTACTGCTGCATGTCTGAGTGTATCTATCTGGGGTGTACATCGGGCAGTACAAAGTGCTCCTGGAGCTGTATCTGAGCTTAGTGCCATAGGCATCTGGCTTTGCATATGTCTTATATGGGTGTATGATCTAGCTAGCAAGTGGGCATGAGAGTGCTCCACCGTGAGTGGCATGTATGCATGCGTGAGGGAATTCATCTTCCCTGGATGGATGGATGTGAGCCCATATATATAGTGTGGAGCTAGCTTGATATGTAAGCTATGTGGGTAGCTTAGGAAGTAAGCTAGGTAGTGGCATGGGAACAAGGGGGGATGATGGGGTGTCATGCTTGTCCCCTGGGTCACTTCATAAATAGTGCCAGGGGACAAGTAACACTATACATGATGACATGAGGTACAGCCGTCTCGTCCGCGGTATGGCCGCCACATCGGGGTCTTGTCGGTGTCGGGTCGGGTTGCAGTCGGCAGCCGACTGGTTGGCGCAGTCGGCAGCCGGCTGGTTGGCGCAGTCGACAGCCGGCTGGTCAGAGCAGTCGAACGGGGAGCCGGCAGGAGCGGCCGGGCAGTCGGACTGGGGGGCTTTGCTAGCCCCGATGTCTTGAAATATCGTCTTGCCGTCCTCGGGGTACCCGTGGTCGATTACTCCGACAGTAGCCCCCAAGCCTCCGGGCAACTTGGCAAAGTTGGGCAGAGGTTTTTTGGCGAGTGTTCATGGAAATGATCATGAAAAAGACAAAGTTAGTCCATGCGGATATATCAAATGTTTGCTTTTAGCATTGCAAGTTTTATGCGGAGGGTGCCGACTCGGTTTCGTCCGAGCCCCCTTAATCTTTTTCGTGTTCCCTCCGCTTTTTGGCTTGTGCTCTTGCTTGCCGGACAGCCGCTCTGCGGTCTGTGGCTAAGAGTGGGTCGCGAAGTGGAGTGTACAGTACTCAGAGTCTAGGAGCAGATTCAACCGAGTAGATACTTGTAAAGGAAAACGGTCGGGTCGCCCGAACCGTTTTTCTTCTCGGACATTTTTCGCGTGGGTGGCCTCCAGCATTCACCCTTGCTAGCCGGACAGCCGCTCTGCGGTCTGTGACTAAGAGTGAGCCTTTGGTACTGCGCACGCTACTAAGCCGTCTACAGGAACAAACATCTCAGGCCAAGCGGCCAGCCCCCGGGCCAACTCTGGCTGGCACCAGGGCGAACAGTGATGCAACTGTAACGAAATGCGGAGATAGTTCCCCGAGCATCGTTCGGGATTATCCGTGCTTGTGTAGTGCAAAAATATGCGGGTGAATAGCTCACATTGATTTTTGTGTAGTCGCGGTCGTCGAAGACAGCCGGCACGGCTCAACGCTCGCGGAGCGCGTCGGCGCACCCGCTGGGTGTAGCCCTCGAGCCCCCGGGTGCTCGAAGGGGGTCTCGGCCGGTCAGGCTCGACCAGCCAGGCGGCGAGGCATCTTGCAATGCCCTTTTTCTTCTTTTTCTCTTCTGCCGGCTGCTGGCAGCCGGACAAAACTTTTCTCATGTCTGCAATCTTCGATGGGGCGCGCCAGCGCACCCGCTGGATGTAGCCCCCGAGATTCGGGCCGACTGCTGAGCAGTCGGGCCGGATCTCTCGGCGACTACTCTGTCTTCTTATCGCGGGGGCGCGTCAGCGCACCCGCTGGGTGTAGCCCCCGAGATTCGGGCCGACTGCTGAGCAGTCGGGCCGGATCTCCCGGTAACTACTTTGACTTCTTCCTCACGGGGGCGCGTCAGCGCACCCGCTGGGTGTAGCCCCCGAGATTCGGGCCGACTGCTAAGCAGTTAGGCCGGATCTCCCGGCAACTACTTTGGCTTCTCTCTCGCGGGGGCGCGTCAGCGCACCCGCTAGGTGTAGCCCCCGAGATTAGGGCCGACTGCTGAGCAGTCGGACCGGATCTCCCGGCAACTACTTTGTCTTCTCTCTCGCGGGGGCGCGTCGGCGCACCCGCTAGGTGTAGCCCCCGAGATACGGGCCGACTGCTGAGCAGTCGGGCCGGATCTCCCGGCAACTACTTTGTCTTCTTCTTCTCGCGGGGGCGCGTCAGCGCACCCGCTAGGTGTAGCCCCCGAGATTCGGGCCGACTGCTGTGCAGTCGGGTCGGATCTCCCGGCAACTACTTTGTCTTCTTCTTCTTCTTCATTTGCGTCGGCTGAGAACAATCGGACACAGCTGTTTTTTTTGTGGGCAGTCGGCCCTTTGACTTTTCTACCTGGCCCCTTTTCTTCCTTCTCTTCTTGGGCAGCCGGCCCTGCGAGGGCGCCAGTCGGTGCAAGGCAGGAGGCGGGAGGTCAACGGGCACGCGGACGCCGGCTGGAGCGGCGAGTCGGCCAAGGCGGCGCGAGGCGGGAGCCGACCAAGGCGGCGCGGGGCGGCCGGCCGAAGCACCGTGACCCGGCAGACGGCGCGGGAGGCCGGGATGGGGCCGCAGCCGGCGCAGCGTGGTCGGAGCCAGCCCGCACAAGGGCTGAGGCGAGGCGGGGCGGCCGGGGCGCGCCGCCACACGGGCAGGGCAGATGCCGGCCCGCGGACGCACTGGCGGGCGGAGTCGGCGCGGCACGGTCGAAGCCGGAGCCGGCACGGGCGACAGGCGACTGGGCGGAGCCAGCAGCCGGCCCAGGCGGGGAGCCGGACGCGGCGCAAACCGGCGGCCGGGTTGCGGGGGGAGCCAGCCAGCGTGGGAGCCGGCCGGCCGGGATGCAGGGGAGCCGGCAGGCGGCGGGGCCGGCCGTCCGGGTTGGAGCCGCACGCGCGCGGACCTGGAGGCACAGCACGAGGGAGCGGCCGGAGTGGCGGGGCGGGGCTAGCTCGTATGGAGCCGGCGCGACGCCGGGTCGCGGAAGCCGGAGGAGCGGGACGCCGGATGGGCCGGCTCGCGGAAGCCGGACGGCGCGAGGCGGCAGCCGGCTAGAGATGAGCGGGACGCCGGACGGGGCCGGGTCACGCACGGGGATGCGGGCGGAGGAGCCGGACCCGGCGGAGGCGAGGTGGGGCGCTGGAGTCGGACGGCGAGCCGCGATGCTGCGGAAGCAAGGCTTGCGCGGAGCAGCACGATGGGTGAGGACGCGGCGCAGGCGGCAGAGGTGCACACGGCGGGGATGCGGGAGCGAGCCGGCGTGGTCGGGTCATGGCCGAGTCGGAGGAGAGCGGAGGCTCCAAGGAGAAGCCGGCCACGGAGGCTGTTGCGGCAGCTGCAGGGGATGCCGGCTGCGGGGCGGCAGCCGGCGCCGTGTTGCGCACGAGCGCGGGGAGCCGGCCAGGAGTGTGACGATGCAGGTGACGTTGTGGTACTGTGGACGACGACGCAATACTGCTGCTGATAATGAGCACTGCAGATGAACAGCGCGCGCCTACGCAGCGACAGTGGACGGGGGATGGTCGTCGCATCCACGGTGTCCGATGGGACGCAGCGACGGGACGCGGCGGTTGACTTCGCGGCGGGCGGTGGCGCACGCACAGAACCCACAGCGAGGTTGAGCGCGAGGCGAAGCGCAGCAGCGGGGAGGTTAGGCTGCAGCGCGGCCACGGCGGGAAGGCGGAGGCGCGCGGGTGCGGTGCAGTGGTAGGGAAAAGCAGCAGCGGCAGGGCTACGGCAGAAAGCAGCGGCAAGCAGCGTCGCCAGCATGAGCTGCGGTAGCAACGAGAAACCACAGAGGGGCAGGCGTGAAGGGGTCCAGGCCGGAGCGAAGCCGGAGCGGCGCGCGGAGGCGGGGCAGCTGGCCGGAGTGAGGAAGCGCGGCCGCGGACGGAGCAGCCAGAGCATGTGTCACGTACGAGCGGTGTCTGGCCATTATCTGGGAAGTGTATGGCGAACGAAAAAGGCAGACGAGCAGCAGCGCACGTGGGCGTGGCGAAGGCGCTTGATGCCGAGACCAACGGCGAGGACACGCCGTCACGTGCAGCCGCCCCGGGGTCGTGTCGATGTCGGGACCCTGAGCGCCACCGGGAGACGGCGGCGACGCCGCGCCGGTGCTGACGAAGATGGCGAGGCCGACGGCGAGGACGTGCCGCCCCCTCTCGCGGCCGCTCCAGGGGCGTGTCGGTGTCGAGCCCCCAAGCGCTACCGGAGAGACGGCGCGACGCCGCGGTGATGATGACAAGGATGGTCCCGCCCGGACCGCGAAACCAGCAGCAGCGTGGTAGCATAGTAGTAGTACCACCCCACGGTGGGCGCCAACTATCGTGGTATTCTCACGGGGGGCTTGCGAGTCGACAGATGCCACAAGGGCTTAGTGTGTGGGTAAGACTGCTGCAGATAGGACCGGAAGCGGGTATGCGAGTAGCACGCGGTGGTTTACCCAGCTTCGGAGCTCTTCGGAGAAATAATACTCCTACTGCTGCATGTCTGAGTGTATCTATCTGGAGTGTATATCGGGCAGTACAAAGTGCTCCTGGAGCTGTATCTGAGCTCAGTGCCATAGGCATCTGGCTTTGCATATGTCTTATATGGGTGTATGATCTAGCTAGCAAGTGGGCATGAGAGTGCTCCACCGTGAGTGGCATGTATGCATGCGTGAGGGAATTCATCCTCCCTGGATGGATGGATGGATGTGAGCCCATATATATAGTGTGGAGCTAGCTTGATATGTAAGCTATGTGGGTAGCTTAGAAAGTAAGCTAGGTAGTGGCATGGGAACAAGGGGGGATGATGGGGTGTCATGTTTGTCCCTTGGGTCACTTCATAAATAGTGCCAGGGGACAAGTGACACTATACATGATGACATGAGGTACAGCCGTCTCGTCCACGGTATGGCCGCCACGTCGGGGTCTTGTCGGTGTCGGGTCGGGTTGCAGTCGGCAGTCGGCTGGTTGGCGCAGTCGGCAGCCGGCTGGTTGGCGCAGTCGGCAGCCGGCTGGTCAGAGCAGTCGGACGGGGAGCCGGCAGGAGTGGCCGGGCAGTCGGACTGAGGGGCTTTGCTAGCCCCGATGTCTTGAAATATCGTCTTGCCGTCTTCGGGGTACCCGTGGTCGATTACTCCGACAGTGATTCTCTTTACAACAGATCCTCCCAATATTATGAAGCTATAATAAATATTACATTCTTTTGGAATTCATCATAACACACTTGCAAATTATCTCAATGCCTTTGTTATCTTAACTCTTGGTCTCCAACCTTGCCATATATTCTTTCACCATATTCCGGAGCTCCTTCAAAAATCTCAACATTTTTGGACCTTCATTTTACCAAGTCCTAGTGCAAACCCATTTGAATTAAATTCAAATTAGTTTGAATTTAATTCATGCAATCTTGCCACTTCTATTTTTCTGTGAACATGCACATTTTTGTTAGTCCAGAAAAATTAACCTCATGCCAAACTCTACCCTAACCCCTTCCTTTTATTCTCCTTTCCTTTGTTTTTCTGTTATTTGGAGATAAGAGAGAGAGAGAGAGAGAGAGAGAGAGAGAGAGAGAGAGAGAGAGAGAGAGAGAGAGAGAGAGAGAGAGAGAGAGAGAGAGAGAGAGAGAGAGAGAGAGAGAGCCCAGCTAGGCCTCTCGCCACCTAGGCCTCCCAACCACCAGCACCGGCCAATTTGCCCCTCCAAGGCCCAGCCGCCCCACCTACACGTAACCCTAGCCCACACCCTCTGGCCGATCCTCTCTCCCCCCTTCGTTTCCTCCTAGCGCCGCCAGGAGAGCCCCACGCTCGATCTCCCCGTTCTTTCCCCTCCCGCAGCGCCACACGCACACACGCACAGGGCTGCGCCCGATCCCCATCTCTCCCTCCTCGCTCTCTCTTCGTCGCGCCCGAACCGCATGGCCCGGCGCCTGCACCTCCTTCCCGCCGGCCGCCGCCGTCATGCCCGCGCCCCTGCCGGCCTCGCCTTCCTCGCGCCGCACCACCAGACCCGACGCCCGGCCTCTTCCTCGCCCTACCAATGCCCTGCCGCCGTTGGCACCTGCGGCTCCCCAAACTGCGCCCGTCGCCCGGCATGGCCCGTGAGGCCATCAGCATCGCCGTGCCCCTGCTGCCTCCCTTTCTTGCCGGCCTCGACCTCCCCGTCTTCCCGGCCTCCTCCGCGTACCCTGGCTGCCTCTCTCTGCATCAAATAGCACCAGCTCAATGCCTCGGCGCCCCTACACCCCAAGTCCGTCGCCACCTCGTCGGAGCGCCGCCAGCAGCAGGTCGACACCTCCCCTTCCCTTCGCCGGATTCCCAAGCCGCGCTAGGCGCCTGCGTCCTCGCCAAGCTGATGCTGTCTGTTTCCTCTTGTTTTTCCTCTGTCACCAGTCCAATGAGCAGCGCCTCCCGGGTTTTCGCCAAGTCCCTGCTCCGATGAACTCACACTCAACCTCGACGGCCTGCCAAGCACCTGTGACCGAAGACTCCAAGTGACCTTCAGAACGTAAAGACCGGCAAGTCCAACTAGCACCAATGCCCCAAGGACCCTTTGTATGACTACGCAGTGATGCATCAAGTACCTATACCGTGTCTCCGGAATCGCCAAGTACCACTTCGGTTCCGGAACGCGACAAGTACCACGACACCCATGCTCCGTCAAGTTCGACTACAATGACTACGTGACGACCCTAAATCTGGAATTGCAAAACGCAAGTACCCTTTCAAGTTGACGAGACCGGCGAGTCCGAAAACCCCAAGTACCATGACATCGACGACCCTCAAGTTCGACTTCACGGAACCCTCAAGTAACCCTACACACGTGCACCACTACTATCGCCAGTACCGCGAGTACCTCTACCGACCCCGACCATCGGAGCATGTACGACTACTTCGCACGACGACCCGTGAACAACTACATCCCCTCAAACTCGAACCGCTCCAGAGATGCACGCTTCAAAGGTATAACGTCGAGACGACCGCCGTGGACGAATGTTGTGTGATGTATGAGATGATCATGGTTGCACCGTATCCGAGTTGTTCTTTGTGAGTTCCTCGTTGCCTTGCCGTCGACAGGTGGGAACTCGGTATCCGGGAGCACCCCATCATCTTGCATGACACACTCACACCCACTTCCTTTGGCACCGCTATCACTGTGAGCTATCGAATCATCGAAATGTTGCTGTGGCATCATTTCTGTTTCGCCGCCGTGGCACCCCTTTGGTTCAGCCATGGTGACAAAATGCTTCATAATATGCTTGTCAACATTTTCATAAAATTGCATATAACTTGTTCATATCATCCGCATCATGATAATAACATTTAAAATGTTTAAAATTGTTGTTTGCCTTAAATTGCTAAATGACATGTGGGGATTTACCGGAATTGTTGTTTGTTCTTTTAAGCCTCATTTAAATTGCCTACTTGTGTATTTTACTCATGTTTCGCCTCTTGACATGTTTAACAACATTTAAAATTGTTGGGTACATAAACGGGAGAAAACTAAATAATTGATGTGGTGTTTCGTCAATATGCATATTGAGCTCCACTTGATTTGTAGTGTTGGTTGTGCACTTTGCCACGCCATGCCTCATTAAACCGGACATGCATCATACTTGATTGTGCATCATGCCATGTTTATGTGATGGTTGTTCACCATGATGTTTGCTCCTTTCCGGTGTTGCTCCTTCTTGTTAGTTCCGGTAATGTTGCGTTTGTGAGGATCTGTTCAACTACGTCCATTTGTCTTCTTCATGGACTCGTTCTTCTTCCTTGCGGGATCTCATGCAAGATGACCATACCCTCGAAATCACTTCTATCTTTGCTTGCTAGTTGTTCGCTCTACCGCTATGTCGCGCTATCTACCACTTGTTATATCATGCCTCCCATATTGCCATGTCAAGCCTCTAACCCTCCTTCCTAGAAAACCGTTGTTTGGCTAAGTTACCGCTTTTGCTTAGCCCCTCTTATAGCATTGCTAGTTGCAGGTGAAGCTGAAGTTTGTTCCATGTTGGAACATGGATATGTTGGGATATCACAATATCTCTTATTTTAATTAATGCATATATATATTTGGTAAAGGGTGGAAGGCTCGGCCTTATGCCTGGTGTTTTGTTCCACTCTTGCCGCCTTAGTTTCCGTCATACCGGTGTTATGTTCCTTGATTTTGCGTTCCTAACGCGGTTGGGTGTTATGGGAACCCCTTGACTGTTTGCTTTGAATAAAAGTCCTCCAGCAAGGCCCAACCTTGGTTTTACATTTTCCTAACAACCTAAGCCTTTTTCCCTTGGGTTTCCGGAGCCCGAGGGTCATTTTTATTTTAAGCCCCCCCTGGGCCAGTGCTCCTCTGAGTGTTGTTCCAAAACGAGCTGCCTGCGGGGCCACCTCGGGGAAACTTGAAGGTTGGTTTTACTCGTAGCTAGTCTCATCCAGTGTTGCCCTGAGAACGAGATACGTGCGACTCCTATCGGGATTTGTCGGCACATCGGGTGGCTTTGCTGGTCTTGTTTTACCATTGTCGAAATGTCTTGTAACCGGGATTCCGAGTCTGATCGGGTCTTCCTGGGAGAAGGAATATCCTTCGTTGACCGTGAGAGCTTGTGCTGGGCTAAGTTGGGACACCCCTGCAGGGTTTAAACTTTCGAAAGTCGTGCCCGCGGTTATGTGGCAGGTGGGAATTTGTTAATGTCCGGTTGTAGAGAACTTGACCCTTGGCTTAATTAAAATGCATCAACCGCGTGTGTAGCCGTGATGGTCTCTTCTCGGCGGAGTCCGGGAAGTGAACACGGTTCTTGTGTTATGCTTGAACGTAAGTAGTTTCAGGATCACTTCTTGATCATTTCTAGATTCACGACCATTGCGTTGCTTCTCTTCTCGCTCTTATTTGCGTATGTTAGCCACCATATATGCTTAGTGCTTGCTGCAGCTCCACCTCACCACCTTTTCCTACCCATAAGCTTAAATAGCCTAGATCTCGCGGGTGTGAGATTGTTGAGTCCTCATGACTCACAGATACTTCCAAACATTTGCAGGTGCCGATGATACCAGTGCAGGTGACGCAACTGAGCTCAAGTGGGAGCTCGATGAAGACCTTGATCGTTGTGTTGTTTCGTTTCCTGTTGATCAGTAGTGGAGCCCAGTTGGGACGATTGAGGATCTAGCATTTGGGGTTGTCTTCTTTTATTTTGGTTCCGTAGTCGGACCTTGTTTGTAATTTGGATGATGTATGTTTCACTTGTATTAGTGTGAAGTGGCGATTGTAAGCCAACTCTTTATCCCTTTCTTATTCAGTACATGGGATGTGTGAAGATTACCCCTCTTGCGACAAGCCTACCATGCGGCTATGCCTCTAAGCCATGCCCCGACACGTGGGAGATATAGCCGCATCGTGGGTGTCACAAGTTGGTAATCAGAGCCATCCCCGACTTAGGAGCCCCCCGCTTGATCAAATCGCTGACGTTGTTGAGTCTAGAACAAAATGTTTTGATTCTTAGGATTATATATATATATCGGAGAGTAGGTTTATTTTTACTCCTCAGTCCCTTCGTCGCTCTGGTGAGGCCTCCTGACATAGAAGTTTTGAGTCTTCTCTCCTCAAATTTCACGAAAAAAAATTAGGATCACGCGGGTATCTTGGAATCATTTTGATAGTCTTGTGAAGAGAACATTGTTCTCGGTGCCTCCTGACATTTAGGATGTGCTTGGTAGCCTGCATAAGACTGTATGTTCCCTACTCGACCCACTTTTCGTTGTTTGGTAGCCTGCACAGGGTCTCCTCAGCTATGCTCTGCTCACCCCGAATACCCCCGTAGCCACGCTCAGGAGAGAACCTGTGAAAGGAGGTTCGCTGGTCAGCATGCATGGCTTAAACCCACGAAAAAATCTAAGCCCAACCCACTGGTTCCCATCTGGACCCACGAATGCTAGGGTTACCCCAACTCTCCCGACTCCCCAGCGATCCCGTTCTCTCCTTGCCGCCTCGTCATCTTCTGGTCGCCACGCGCCGCCGCTGCTCCAACTCGCCATCGCCATCGCCTAGCAAGGTATTCCCTCGTACCTCTTGTTCCTCGTTCTACTGTCCTCCCTCCCGTTCCTACTCCTTCCTCAATATTCCACCCTCCTGCTTATAATCAGCTAGCACGTGATGAGAAATAGATGGACCTTGAGAGAGAAAGTAGATTAGAAGATGTCTGCGTTTGATGTTTGAAGAAAAAAAAACTATCCTCTCTTTTGTTTGTCCTTTGATGTTTGGTGCTAGATGCCCAGGTTGCATCTGCACTATTCTTTTCGATTGAAAAGAATGATCTTTGACATATACGATATATGTAGTTGATTTGCTAGATGGCTTTTCCTAGTACGTCATGACTGCTAGATGTCCAGGTTGCATCGGCATACTCTTTTACTAATAACAGACTGATCTTTTAAATATAGTAGATGTCCAAGTTGTTTTGCTAGATGTCTTTTCCTAGTACGACATGACTTCTAGATGCCCATGTTGTATCATTTGAGAGAGATGGTGCTAGTTTATATAGCACTAATTTTTTTTCTAAACACAGATCATGTTTCCCATTCATCACAGTTTGTGTTGATTTTCTTATTTGTTATTTTTTTGTGAATCATGCTTATTTTTTAGTTGGTATAATTTGCAAGATATCACAACTAAGAAGAGGAAGAGGACATCTGTTATGACTGAAGAAGACTCAATCCAGGTTAACAACATGTCTGATGCTATGCGTGAGATTGCAAGTGCTATCAACAACACATGTCATACCGAAACACACCCTGAGTTGTACAAGATTGTAATGGACCTTATTGAGTATGATCTCGCTGAGCGGTTAGCTGTTTTAGATTATCTGACTGAACATAAGGGAAAAGGCCTTAATTTTGTGAAGATGGATGAGGGAGACCGCAAAGCATCGTTCAAGCGTATCTTGGAGAAGAATCCTGATCTTGTTTGAGTTGATGTTAGTTGGTACATTTTGATAACTACCCCTTTAATAAGTTGAATTTGGAATGAGACTATATGTAATATGGATCTAAAGATTTATTGGTTCAACCAAGTTACTTTTCTTAATAACATGGTGCTTAAATGGTTCAACATGTCTGTTGTCGTTCGATGCCACCAGATTTCTTTAAGTGTATCTGTATCTGTGTCACAAAAAATCAAGCACGCATGCTATGCAATTTTGCCTCTATATAAAATACACCTACCAATTTTCACATGTTCATTCTTTTTGTTTGCGAGAAGATGTCGTGTTGATTCACAGATCTTTTTAAGGATGAACAACATTATGTATTTATTATTAAAAAATAAATTAATAATTGCCGACAAATATATGTCTAAATATTTTAAGTGGCATTTTTTTCTTCATATTTACATATTGTCGAAATGTTGGTCAAATGATGTATGCCGCCAAGAACCCTTTGAATTGTGCACATGAATTTTTATCATGTATTTGTAACTATGGTATCCTCACCATCTCAGATACAGCCTACCAAACAAAGTCTAAGCCCAGCATGTCCTGACAGATACATGCTACCAAATAAAGTCTCAACTCAGCATGTCCGTACACATGCAGGCTACCAAACAACTGTAGTTGTATGTACTCAACATGTTTGTACTTAACATGTCTCAGGGGGGAACACTATGACAGGATCATGCAGGCTACCAAACACATCCTTAGGGGTTGTGGCAGTGTCCCGGGGAGTTGAGCTCCGAGGTGTTGTCATCATAATTTTATCGTTGGAGTTTTGGAATACCTGAGTTTCGTCGACATCGAAAATCTCTTTTATGCAGTTGGTGGTGAGATAACCTCGACGCCACCCAGTATTGGGGCAGGAGTTCGGATTATTGCCATAACTAGTATAACGGATGCTTTTCGGAGGTTGAGGTACATGATTTCCGAAGGTTTTTTGGTTATGTGTTGAAGGATGGATACAGCTGGATGTAGGGATTGTTAGTTTGGGTGAGATCTTATGCTTCCCCTGTATCCCCAACACCTGATTGCATAACCAGAAAGTTTCGGGAGTTTATAAGTGGGAATTCAAGTATCTCGTAGGATATCTTTCCAACAGACACATGATAGGATATGAGATCTATCATATGTTTGTTTCCAGCTTATTTTGCAAGCCAATCTTTGTTTTGTTTTTAGTTATGGTATTCGAGTTGCTTCAATGTCAAGTGTTGATTCCATACCTTTCCTAAGCGGTGTTCTCATATTCCTATGTGAACATTAATCCTTCTTATTTATCGAGATTGTCATCCCAATTCTAATTCCAACCGGTGTGCTTCTCTTCGAGATGATCCCATCATTCTCCCCATCTGCAAGATCAACTCTAAGTTTTCTCAACGGTGTTTGTTTCATCCGTCCCAAGTTGTCTTTGTTTTCCCCGCCCTCCTACCCTTTTTCTTGAAGGACTCAGATTTCTTAATCAAGTATCCTTTTATTGATGGGAAGTCTCTCCATTCTTTTCCGTCAACGTTCTTATCCGATGATTCTCAGGAAGATACTAACGGAGCTTCAAGTTATGATTCTTCTTTTTCTTTCTTCTCCGATGGATTCAAGTCAAGCTTTGTCTTTCATATCCTTTCCTCGTTTCAAATGTTTTCTCATGTTGGTGCACCTCTTAATCATCCACTTCTCGCTATTCAATTGTTCCGGAGTGCTGAAGATATCTCGAATATTCATGTTTCCACTCTGCATTCGTTCAAGTTATTTTGAGGATGTTATCTCATTCTAGCCATTTAATTCAATCGGTGCAATCTCTCTTTCAAGTAATCGTTCAACGGTGTTTCTTTTGAGTGGGCCCTAACGCACAGGTCTTTTCCCAGGATCTTACCTGACTCTTCTATTTCTCCTGGAGTTACTCTCTAATTCTTTTCCAAGTTTGACGTAAGAATGAATTATCATCAGTCATATGTCTTCCTCCAAGATCTTTCAAATTCTTTTCATCGTTGGCTCAACTTCTTCATTTTTCATTCTCCCGGAGTATATCAATAATTCATGGTGGTGTTTCTCATTGTCATTCTCAACATTTGAAGACCGAAGAAGAGTTTTTCCTCCAAATCTTATCTGTTCTCTTGAAGATTCATGGTTCTAGCTTGCTGCCGTCCTCTCATAATTGTTTTTGATTGTGAGAATGCTTTTCACCCATCCGGAGCAATTCAGGAGTCTTTTTAGTTTGATTCTCCGGAGCCCATCATCTCAGAATTATTCATTCCAGTTTTAAGCTCTCTTTCTCCTAATCTTACCGGTGCATCGTTCAAATATCCTTTAATCGGTTCATGATCTCTTCGTTCTCATGTATCTAATTTCCCTCAAGTATCTTCGTTCATTTCCCAATTCTTCCCTGTAAATTGTGCCTCTGCTGCTTTCATTTTCAATTCTTACGGTGGTTCGTTCAAGAGTTCTCTTCCTTCGTTATCATACAGATTGATTCGTTCTTTCCAATCCTACCGGTGGTTTGTTGAAGACCTTCCCAAGTTTGTGCCATATCTATCTTAATCTGTTCTACGAGAATAAGTAGTATGCCAAATTTGTTGCTTGTCATCAATCTAAATTGGTGAAGGATACGCATAATGTAATTCTTATTCTTGTTTCATCCAAGTGATTAATTCCTTCTTCCGGAGTTCGTTCATGATATCATATTCTCGGTTCCAAGTTGTTCATCTTTTCTTTCCAGCGTTCCAAGTTTTCTGGATTATCTCATCGCGAAGCTCCATCTAATCAATGCAAGGATTCATCTTATTCTTTTCAAGCTTATTTTCATTGCGACCTTCTTTTACCTATCCGGAGTTCTTCGAGAGTTTCTTCATGGTGGCTCGTCGATGTTTCTGTTCATTCTTTAATTGTTCTTCAAGATCTCTCTCGGAGTTAAGATCCGCCAAGCTTTACTCTAAAATGAACGTGGTGCTCAACACATGTTTGTTTTGAGGACATCAAGTGTTCGTCTTCTTGCATTATGAAGTGAGATTCTTTCTACCTTATCTTTTGAGGTGGTGCTATATCTTTTCTTGACAATTTCCATTCCTGTTTTGCGATTCGCGTGTTGTCAAGAATGAGGTATTTTAAATCCATCAATCTCTTCATTGGAGTTATCTTGGGTTATATTTCATCTAAAGCCTTCCCTAAGGAATGTTGCTATTCTGGTGCTTATCAATAATCCAAGTTTCCTCCTATTCTCGGGACGAAAGAAGTTTTCATCTCTTCGTTGCTCTCAAGCAAGCAATTGATTCTGTTAGTGGTAGAATTTCACCTCAGTTTTGACATGTTTTCCATAAGCCCACTACAAGTTTATTCTTTTCATTGTTCATTTCCCAACAACTCCATCCAATCCTCTATGGAAGGATGCTTTCAAATTCATTCGAGGTAGAAGATGTTGTTTTCTTCTTCGTTACTTTCAATCTGTTCTATCTTTTGTTTCTTAGGCATTGTGATGTTGCACGCTTCGACCCATCATCCCATTTTTGGCAAAGACCATGTTCTTTCCTTTGCTTATCCATTCAACCGGAGTGTCTTGCCCTCTTATCAAGTTCTTCCCATTCGGTCAAGTTTTGCCTCCCTTCTCAACCGGAGTGCTGTCTCAAATCTTTCTTACCCCTTGTGCCATTCTTTCAATAGTTCCAGAGACAGTGTGTTGTTGATTTCATCAAGTATCCTCTCATCTTGTCAAGTTCATATTCTAGGCCTTCCATTTCCAACCGAAGTGTTGTCGTAGTTGATCTTTATCGTTCCTTATACATCTTGTTTCAACCGGAGTGCTTGCATGTACTTTTTGTCCATTGTAACCTTTTTTTATGTTTTTCAACTTACAAGGTTCTCGTAATGCTCCTTGTTCCTCTTTTCTAATGGAGTGTTTTTAACTTCGTTCATCTCCGTTGTATTCTTTCTTTCAAGTTTTCAACCTCTCAAGGTTCTTTGGTTTCACTCTTTTGTCAAAGAAGCAACTTAGTTTTACCTCTTCCCCTTCCTCTTCTGTTTCTCCCGGTGCCATCCTAGATCTCGGGATTAGATCCTCTTGTAGTAGTGGAGTGTTGTGATGCCCCAAGACCGGTGCTCTAGATGCCTTCTAGTACTTTCGTTGCCTCCGTGTGTTTCATTTGTGCTTGCTCTATTTATTTTTGCATTGCATCATGCCATCATGCCAACATGTCTTTTAGTTTTGCAACTCAACTAAATAAATTGCATGGATCTTCGGTCCATTTAAAACGAGGGAATTCACATGGTGATTCTCTTTACAACATATCCTCCCAATATTAGGGAGCTATAATAAATATTCAATTCTTTTGGAATTCACCATAACACACTTGCAAATTATCCCAATGCCTTTGTTATCTTAACTCTTGGTCTCCAACCTTGCCATATATTCTTTCACCATATTCCGGAGCTCCATCAAAAATCTCAACATTTTTGGACCTTCCTTTTACCAAGTCCTAGTTCAAACCCATTTGAATTAAATTCAAATTAGTTTGAATTTAATTCATGCAATCTTGCCACTTCTTTTTTCTGTGAACATGCACATTTTTGTGAGTCCAGAAAAATTAACCTCATGCCAAACTCTACCCCTAACCCCTTCCTTTTCTTCTCCTTTCCTTTGTTTTTTTGTTATTTGGAGATAAGAGAGAGAGAGCCCAGCTAGGCCTCTGGCCACCTGGGCCTCCCAACCACCAGCGCCGGCCCATTTTCCCCTCCAAGGCCCAGCCACCCCACCTACATCAAACCCTAGCCCAAACCCTTTGGCCGATCCTCTCTCGCCCCTTCGTTTCCTCCTAGCGCCGCCAGGAGAGCCCCACGCTCGATCTCCCCGTTCTTTCCCCTCCCGCAGTGCCACATGCACACACGCACAGGGTTGCGCCCGATCCCCATATCTCCCTCCTCGCGCTCTCTTCGCCGCGCCCGAACCCCATGGCCCGGCGCCTGCACCTCCTTCCTGCCGGCCGCCTCCGCCGCCGTCATGCCCGCGCCCCTGCCGGCTTCTCCTTCCTCGTGCCGCACCACCAGACCCGACGCCTGGCCTCTTCCTCGCCCTGCCAATGCCTTGCCGTTGTTGGCACCTGCGGCTCCCAAGCTGCGCCCGTCGCCCGGCATGGCCCGTGAGGCCATCAGTATCGCCGCGCCCCTGCTACCTCCCTTTCTTGCCGGCCTCGACCTCCCCGTCTTCCAGGCCTCCTCTGCGTACCCTGGCTGCCTCTCTCTGCATCGAACAGCAGCAACTCAATGCCTCGGCGCCCCTACACCCCAAGTCCATCGCCACCTCGCCGGAGCGCCGCCAGCAGCAGGTCGCCACCTCCCCTTCCCTTCGCCGGAGTCCCGAGCCGCGCCAGGCGCCTGCGTCCTTGCCAAGCTGTTGCTGTCTGTTTCCTCTTGTTTTTCCTCTGTCACCAGTCCAATGAGCAGCACCTTTGGGGTTTTCGCCAAGTCCCTGCTCCGAAGAACTCACACTCAACCTCGACGACCTGCCAAGCACCTGTGACCGAAGATTCCAAGTGACCTTTAGAACGTCAAGGCCGACAAGTCCAACTAGCACCGATGCCCCAAGGACCCTGAGTATGACTACATGGTGATGCGTCAAGTACCTATACCGTGTCTCCGGAATTGCCAAGACCGTCCCGGATATCGCCAAGTACCACTTCGGTTCCGGAACGCGACAAGTACCACGACACCCATGCCCCATCAAGTTCGACTACAATGACTACGTGTCGACCCTGGATATGGAATTGCAAAATGCAAGTACCCCTTCGAGTTGATGAGACCGGCGAGTCCAAAGACCCTAAGTACCACGACATCGACGACCCTCAAGTTCGACTACACGGAACTCTCAAGTAACCCTACACACGTGCACCACTACTAACGCCAATATCACGAGTACCTCTACCGACCCGACCATCAGAGCGTGTACGACTACTTCGCACGATGACCCGTGAACAACTAGATCCCCTCGAACTCGAACTGCTCCAGAGATGCATGCTTCAAAGGTATAACATCGAGACGACCACCGTGGACGAATGTTGTGTGATGTATGAGATGATCATGGTTGCACCGTATCTAAGTTGTTCTTTGCGAGTTCCTCGTTGCCTTGCCGTCGATAGGTGGGAACCCGGTATCTGGGAGCACCCCATCATCTTGCATGACACACTCACACCCACTTCCTTTTGCACCGGTATCCCTGTGAGCGACCGGATCATTGGAATGTTGCCGTGGCATCATTTCCGTTTCGCCACCGTGGCACCTTTTCCATTGTAGTTGGCGTGGCACACTTTTGGTTCAGCCATGGTGACAAAATGCTTCATAATATGCTTGTCAACATTTTCATAAAGTTGCATATAACTTGTTCATGTCATCTGCATCATGATAATAACATTTAAAATGTTTAAAATTGTTGTTTGCCTTAAATTGCTAAATGACATGTGGGGATTTACCGGAATTGTTGTTTGTTCTTTCCGGCCTCATTTAAATTGCCTACCTGTGTATTTTACTCATGTTTCGCCTCTTGACATGTTTAAGAACATTTAAAATTGTTGGGTACATAAACGGGAGAGAACTAAATAATAGATGTGGTGTTTCGTCAATATGCAACTCGTTGCATATTGAGCTCCACTTAATTTATAGTGTTGGTTGTGCACTTTGCCATGCCATGCCTCATTAAACCGGACATGCATCATACTTGATTGTGCATCATGCCATGTTTATGTGATGGTTGTTCACCATGATGTTTGCTCCTTTCCGGTGTTGCTCCGTCTTGTTAGTTCCGGTAACGTCACGTTTGTGAGGATCCGTTCAACTACGTCCGTTTGTCTTCTTCATGGACTCGTTCTTCTTCCTTGCGTGATCTCAGGCAAGATGACCATACCCTTTAAATCACTTCTATATTTGCTTGCCAGTTATTCGCTCTACCGCTATGTCGCGCTACCTACAACTTGTTATATCATGCCTCCCATATCATGCCTCTAACCCTCTTATTTTACAAGGTTTACATGAAGAGGGAGAATGCCGACAACATGGATTCTGGAATGGAAAAAGAGCAAATATTAGAGACCTATTCTGCACAGCTCCAAAAGTCCTGAAACTTCACGGAAGTTATTTACAGAATATATAAAAAATATTGAGCGAAGAAAGTTCCAGAGGGGGGCCACACCCTGGCCAGGAGGGTGGGGGGCGTGCCCTACCCCCCTGGGTGCGCCCCCTGCCTCATGGGCTCCCTGGTGGCCCTCTGATGCCCATCTTCTGCTATATGAGGTCTTTCGTCCGAGAAAAAATCATAAGCTAGCTCACGGGACGAAACTCCACCGCCACGAGGCGGAACCTTGGCGGAACTAATCTAGGGCTCCGACAGAGCTGTTCTGCCGGGGAAACTTCCCTCCGGGAGGGGGAAATCATCACCAAGGATACTCTCATCGGGAGGGGGCCAATCTCCATCAACATCTTCACCAGCACCATCTCATCTCAAACCCTAGTTCATCTCTTGTATCCAATCTTTGTATCCAAACCTCAGATTGGTACCTGTGAGTTGCTAGTAGTGTTGATTACTCCTTGTAGTTGATGCTAGTTGGTTTACTTGGTGGAAGATCATATGTTCAGATCCATTATGCATATTAATACCCCTCTGATTATGAACATGAATATGCTTTGTGAGTAGTTATGTTTGTTCCTGAGGACATGGGAGAAGTCTTGCTATAAGTAGTCATGTGAATTTGGTATTTGTTCGATATTTTGATAAGATGTATGTTGTCATCCCTCTAGTGGTGTCATGTGAACATCGACTACATGACACTTCACCATTGTTTGGGCCTAGAGGGAGGCATTGGGAAGTAATAAGTAGATGATGGGTTGCTAGAGTGACAGAATGTTAAACCCTAGTTTATGCGTTGCTTTGTAAGGGGCTGATTTGGATCCATATGTTTCATGCTATGGTTAGGTTTACCTTAATACTTCTGTTGCAGTTGCGGATGCTTGCAATAGGGGTTAATCATAAGTGGGATGCTTGTCCAAGTAAGTATAGTACCCAATCACTGGTCCACCCACATATCAAATTATCAAAGTACTGAACCCGAATCATATGAACGTGATGAAAACTAGCTTGACGATAATTCCAATGTGTCCTCGGGAGCGCTTAACTTCATATAAGAGTTTGTCTAGGCTTGTCCTTTGCTACAAAAAGGATTGGGCCATCTTGCTGCATCTTATTTACTTTTATTACTTGCTACTCGTTACAAATTACCTTATCACAAAACTATCTGTTACCGATAATTTCAGTGCTTGCAGAGAATACCTTACTGAAAATTGCTTATCATTTCCTTCTGCTCCTCGTTGGGTTCGACACTCTTACTTATCGAAAAGCTATGATAGATCCCCTACACTTGTGGGTCATCAACCCTTCTCATTCGCGTGACATGTGTCACCCACGTACTGAGAGGTGACGATCGTGTGCGATCATGAGTGAATAGGATAATATATCATGGAAGCGGAGCGGTTTGAGCGGCAAAAGCTGAAATTTCAGATAAGATAGTTTAAAGTTCCGTTCGCAATTTCTTCAGCTGACAAGGACACAATGAAGATTTTGAACGAGTTGCAAATAGAATGCACATGAAGAATTTGTGAATAGACTAGGTTGAGTTTAGCATAGAGGGGGAAAGGGTCCGATCACATTCACTTAGCAGAACAAGCAACTTCAAAAATTAGCAATAAGTGAATGCGGTAGAGGACATAAACTCATATATATATATATAGCCAATGAAGAAAAACGACGGAAAGAGTGAAGACAATGCAAAGTTGAAGAACAACTGAGGAATTTCAAAGTGAGGAAAAACTCAGATTGAGGATTTTCAACTTTTGGTGGTGGCGTGACCCACCGTATAAGAATGATGATTTCAGACACCGCGTACAATTGTTGTAGGGTTTTGAGAATCAAATTCTTCATTAATTTCTTCACACTTAGAGGGTTAGTCTTCATTGATTGAAGAAAAACGTTACTTTGTGTGTTGCACATCTAAGTTATCAATTTTGCATAAGTGTTAGGATGTTCAATAGAGATGTTCTTTAGTCTTCACATGCTCAATAGAGATGTCGCCCTTCAACACATGATCACGAAGAAAATGATGACGAATCTGAATGTGCTTTGTCTTCGAGTGCTGAACTGGGTTATGATCAATCTTGATAGCACTCTCATTGTCATAGTAGAGAGGTACAATCTTCATGTTGACGCCGTAGTCCTTGAGGGTTTGTTTCATCCATAGCAATTGAGCATAGCAAGAACCAACAGCAATGTACTCAGCTTCCGCAGTAGACGGTGATACGCAGTTCTGTTTCTTCGAAGACCAACAGACCAAGGATCGTCCGAGGAAATGGCATGTGCCAGATGTTGACTTGCGGTCCACACGATCACCAGTATAGTCAGAGTCTAAATATCCAATGAGATCAAAAGTTGAGCCCTTGGGATACCATAATCCAAGTGTTGGTGTGTGAGCTAGATATCAAAGAATATGCTTCACAGCCTTATGTTGTGATTCCTTCGGTGTAGCTTGAAATCGGGCACACATGCAAACACTAAGCATAATATCTGGCCTAGATGCACATAAATACAATAAAGAACCAATCATGGAGCGGTATACCTTTTGATCGAAGTCAATGCCATTTTCATCAGTGCATAGATGGCCATTTGTGGGCATAGGGATTTTGACTCCTTTGCAATCTTGCATGCTGAATTTTCTCAGTACATCCTTGAGGTATTTCTCCTGAGATATGAATATGTCATTTTGTTGTTGACGAATCTCAAGACCTAAGAAGAATTTCAATTCTCCAATCATAGACATTTGATATTCTTCACTCATCATATAGGCAAATTCATCACTGTAACATTGGTCAGTACAGCCAAAAATGATATCATCAACATATATTTGGCACACAAACAATTCACCATCATAAGATTTAGTGAAAAGAGTTGGGTCAAGTGAACTGGGTTTGAAGCCTTTCTTCATGAGGAATTCCTTCAAAGTATCATACCACGCCTGAGGGGCTTGCTTGAGGCCATAGAGGGCCTTATTGAGTCTGAAGACTTTGTTGGGATGCTTTGGATCTTCAAAACATGGGGGTTGAGCAACATATACTTCTTCCTCAAGCTTACCATTGAGGAATGCACTTTTCACATCCATTTGATATAAGATGATATCATGATGGTTAGCATAAGCAAGTAATATGCAAATAGCTTCAAGTCTAGCAACAGGTGCAAAAGTTTTGTCGAAGTCAATTCCTTCAACCTGTGTGTAGCCTTGCGCTACAAGTCGTGCCTTATTCCTCACCACAAGGCCATTTTCATCTTGCTTGTTGCGGTAGATCCACTTTGTGCCAATGATATTATGCTTGTGAGGATCTGGATGTTTGACCAATTCCCAGACGTTGTTGAGATCGAATTGATGTGATTCCTCTTGCATAGCTTGAATCCACTCATGCTCCAGAAATGCTTCATCTACCTTAGTGGGATCTGTGATAGAGACGAAAGCAAAGTGCCCACAAAATTTATATAAATGTGAAGCTCTTGAGCGTGTGAGAGGACCTGGAATGTTGATGTCGCTGATGATTTTCTCAATCTGCACTTCATTTGCAACGCGAGGATGGGTTGGTTGTCGTTGACGAATTTGATCAGCATTTTCTTCAGCACCATTTTCCTCAGGTGCATCAGCATGACATTCTTCACGATCTGGAACGATTTCTTCAGCATATTCTTCGGTAGGAATGACATCCTCAGCAGCCTTGAACTTAATAGATTCCCTAGGAGGTATTTCATCTGTCACAGGAGGTAGGTGCTCTCTTTGCGAGCCATTAGTCTCATCAAACCGCACATCTACAGTTTCAACAACCTTGTGGTGATGGGTGTTGAAGACTCTGTAGGTGTGCGAGTCCTTACCATAACCAAGCATAAAACCTTCATGTGCTTTCGGTGCAAATTTAGAATTGTGATGAGGATCTCTAATCCAGCATTTAGCACTGAAGACTTTGAAATAACTCACATTGGGTTTCTTGTCAATGAGGAGTTCATATGCAGTCTTCTTGAAGAATTTGTGAAGATATACCCTATTGATGATGTGGCATGCAGTATCAATTGCCTCAGGCCAGAAGCGAGGAGGCGTCTTGTACTCATCAAGCATAGTTCGGGCCATCTCAGCAAGAGTCCTGTTCTTGCGCTCCACGACGCCATTTTGCTGAGGTGTATAAGGAGCAGATAACTCATGAGTAATACCAAGTTCATCAAGATAGTCATCAAGACCAGTATTCTTGAACTCAGTTCCATTATCACTTCTGATGTGCTTGATCTTCACACCAAAGTTGGTTGAAGCCCTCAAATAAAAACGTTTGAAGACTTCCTGCAGTTCAACTTTGTAACTGATGATATGCACCCATGTATATCGAGAATAATCATCAACAATGACAAAGCCATACAATATGCAACATTAGTAAATGTGGCATATTGAGTAGGGCCAAAGAGATCCATGTGAAGCAATTCAAATGGGCGAGTGGTAGTCATGATGGTCTTTGAGGGATGCTTGGCCTTGGTCATCGTTCCAGCTTCACAAGCTCCACACAAATGGTCCTTGAGGAATTTGACACCCTCGATGCCAATGACATGCTTCTTCTTCGCGAGCGTGTGTAAGTTCCTCATCCCAGCATGACCAAGTCGTCGATGCCATAGCCAGCCTTCTGAAGCTTTTGCAAGTAGACATGTAGTAGGCTGTGGTCCTATAGAGAAATCAACAATATACAAATCTCCTCTCCTAAAGCCTTCGAAGACTTTGGAATTGTCAGCTTCCATGATCACAACAAAATGATACTTGCCAAAGACAACAACCATATCAAGATCACAAAGCATTGAGACAAACATGAGGTTGAACCCTAAGGACTCGACAAGCATGACTTTGTCCATGTGTCGATCCTTTGAGATTGCAATATTACCTAGACCCAATACCTTGCTTTTGCCATTGTCAGCGTAGGTGATATGCTTCAGATGTGAAGGAGATAAAGATGAGTCCATCAATAAGCTTCTGTCACCAGTCATGTGATTTGTACATCCACTATCGAGGACCCACTCAGCGGCTTTGGGTTGATCATCCTGTACATGAATTAGTGCAACTTACGAACTCATATACTTCATCAGTGAAGAATATGATATCAATTTCATCAGATCAATTTCATAAAGCAATAGAACAGATAAAGCAGTATGAGGACGTGAGAAATGAAAATTCATTTCTTCATGATTAGCTTGCGTCCTTTCAAGCATATTCAGGTCTCCAGCAAATTCTTCATACGATTAAGTTCGTCTGGAGACCTGGCCCTGCATAAGAGATTAGTTCTTTTTCTTCACCACCCACATCTAAAGGGGTGGCAAAGAGTTCATCATTCTGCGAGCTCCATAAGAGAAAGGTGGAATAGATGCCACTCCACTTTGTTTCACATAAGAGGGATTAGGGTAAGCATAAGAGTAAGCAGAGAAATTCTTCGAGGACTTATGAACATAATGATTTGAAGAATAATGCACATATCCATAATCCTTAGATTTTCCCTGCGAAACAGACGGGTTAGCATGATGATGTTCATATGAGGACTTTGATCTTTTTGAGGAATTTAATCCTCGTGAGGAGTTTGGTCCGTATGAGGACTTGGATCCATATGAAGAATTTGATCTGGGGTTCCTATTCTTCACAGATGATGTCATGATGACATTCACCTGAAGATTTTCAAGGCGCCTTTTGGGAACCCAGATTTCTTCATAGCAGAACCGTTCCTGCAGTTAGTGCCAACATATCTAGCAAATACTTCACCATTTTGATTTTTGAACAGTTTATAGTTGGAGCCAAATGACTCATCAGAAGAATATGAAGATTCACATGCAAATCCAGATAAAGTAGATGGATCCACTAGAGGTCCCTTTGCAGCAAACCATGAGGTTTTGGGATACTGCTAAGGTTTCCAGTAGGTCCCATCACCATTGAGTTTCCTCTCAAAGGCAATACCCTCTTTCCTAGGGTTTCTGTTGAGGATCTGCTTTTTAAGCACATCACAAAGAGCCTGATGACCTTTGAGGCTTTTGTACATGCCTGTCATATACAATTCCTTCAGCCCTGCATCATCAGTGATACTAGCCATGTCCTCAGATGAGGAATTAGTGATAGCAAAGGCAGTTGAAGAATTTGCAGCAATGGAAGTATTTGAGCATTCAGGTGAAGAATTAGCAGTTTCACGTTCAATGCACTTCAAACATGGAGGAACAAATTCATCATGAGTAGCGCTGATTTGTTGAGCATGTAATGAATCACGCTCCTTCTAAAGATCTTCATAACTCACTCTTAACTGCTCAATGTCTTGCTTTCTTTGAAGAAATTCATAAGAAAGCTTCTCATGATCAGATAAGAGAGTGTTATGATGACCTTGAAGATTGTCAAACTTGGACTGAAGTCTCTGAAGATTTTCAGTCAAAATTTTAGTGCGATCCATTTCCTCACCCAACATATCATCGCTTTTATCTAGCATGTTTTGAACCTTTTCCAGAGCCTTTTGCAGTTTTACAGCAATCTTAGCAAGTTTGGAATAGCTGGGTTTGAGGTTTTCATCAGATTCATCCTCACTAGATTCAGAGGAGGGATATTTGAGTACCTTTGAGCCTTTTTCCATGAAGCAATAGGTGGGAGCGTAGTCCTCATCACCGTTATCAGTAGTGTTGGGGAGGTCCTTTTCCTCAGAGTTGAAGATGGACTTGTTGACGAACGCGGTAGCGAGGGCTAGGCTCGCCACACTAGAGTCTGACTCCTCAGATTCCTCCTCTTCCTCATTTTCCTCAGATTCAGCCTCAGAGTCCATTTCCTTGCCAA
Source organism: Triticum aestivum (assembly GCF_018294505.1). Taxonomy (NCBI): domain Eukaryota; kingdom Viridiplantae; phylum Streptophyta; class Magnoliopsida; order Poales; family Poaceae; genus Triticum; species Triticum aestivum. The sequence goes on from NC_057794.1 coordinate 356,950,495, forward strand.
TGAATGCCCGAGCCTTCTTGGAGCTGCTCATCTTGTGAGACGAGGACCTTGAAGGTTTTGATGAAGAGAACTTTGAAGATTTCTTCTTCTTCTTTGAATCATCAGAACTGTAATCCTTGTACTTCTTCTTCTTTGATTCCTTTTCCCACTGAGGACAATCTTGAATGTAGTGTCCGGGTTTCTTGCATTTGTGACAGAGTCTCTTCTTGTAATCATGGGATGAGGAATCTGATCTCAAGTCACCACTTCTTGAGGATTTTCCAAAGCAGCCACGTCTTGAGAACTTTTGGAATTTCCTCATGAGCATTGCTAGCTCCTAGCTCAGTTCTTCAGGGTCACCAAGGCTGCTACCAGAATCTTCACCTTTAGATTCAGACACTGCCTTGGCCTTCAGAGCCCGTGATATGCCATAACTTGGTCCGTAGAGATCTCTCTTCTCAGCAAGCTGGAACTCATGAGAGTTTAGTCTCTCGAGGATATCAGCGGGATCATGTGACTTATAGTCTCGACGTTCTTGTATCATTAGTGCCAAGGTATCAAATGAGGAATCAAACGATCTTAACAATTTCTTCACCACCTCATGGTTAGTGATATCAGTGGCACCAAGTGCTTGAAGCTCATTTGAGATGTCAATGAGGCGGTCGAGGGTTTGCCGAACATTTTCATTGTCGAGTCTTTTGAAGTGGTTGAATAGATTGCTAAGAACGCCAACTCGAGAGTCACGTTGTGTTGAGACTCCCTCATTGACCTTGGACTGCCTGTCCTAGATAAGCTTTGTTGTCTCCAAAGCACTCACTCTGCCATACTGCCCTTTGCTCAGATGGCCACATATGATGTTCTTCGCTTGAGAGTTGAGTTGCTTGAATCTCTTCACATTAGCAGCAATGATGGTAGGTGAGGGAGTCCTGGATTAGGGGATCTCCGGACAGCCGGACTATATCCTTTGGCCGGACTGTTGGACTATGAAGATACAAGATTGAAGACTTCGTCCCGTGTCCGGATGGGACTCTCCTTGGCGTGGAAGGAAAGTTTAGCAATACGGATATGTAGATCTTCTTACTTGTAATCGACTCTATGTAACCCTAGCCCCCTCCGGTGTCTATATAAACCGGAGGGTTTAGTCCGTAGGACGACAACAATCATACCATAGGCTAGCTTCTAGGGTTTAGCCTCTACGATCTCGTGGTAGATAAACTCTTGTAATACTCATATCATCAAGATCAATCAAGCAGGACGTAGGGTATTACCTCCATCGAGAGGGCCCGAACCTGGGTAAACATCGTGTCCCCCGCCTCCTGTTACCATCCGCCTTAGACGCACAGTTCGGGACCCCCTACCCGAGATCCGCCGGTTTTGACACCAACATTGGTGCTTTCATTGAGAGTTCCACTGTGCCGTCACCATAAGGCTTGATGGCTCCTTCGATCATCGGTAATGATGCGATCCAGGGTGAGGTTTTCCTCCCCGGACAGATCTTCATATTCGGCGGCTTCGCACTGCGAGCCAACTCGCTTGGCCATCTGGAGCAGATCGAGAGCTACGCCTCTGGCCATCAGGTCAGGTTCGGAAACTTAAACTACACTACCGACATCCGCGGAGACTTGATCTTCGACGGATTCGAGCCCATGTCAGGTGCGCCACACAATCACGGCGAGCATGACATAACTCTGTCGTCGGACAGTGTTTGGGAGATCACACCTGCAACTACTCTGGCCCTCAATTCGGAGCAAATTGTGCCATCCAAGGACGGGGGGTATACCCCGCCATGGAGGCCGCACTCTCAGTGGCGATGGAGCCGGATACTGACTTCACCCCTCACGAGAGTCGTGTTGCCGAACCACTGGATTTGTCTCCGGCCACGGACTCCGAGCCACCTGCGTCCGTGCCTATCGAATCCGATTGGGCGCCGATCATGGAGTTCACCTCCGCGGATATCTTTCAGCACTCACCTTTCGGTGACGTGCTAAATTCATTAAGGTCTCTCTCCTTGTTAGGAGATCCTTGGCTGAACTATGTACGGCTAGAATGGGATGCGGACAACGAAGAAATTCGCTGCCCACCCACCACCCACTTAGTAGCCTCTGTCGACGATTTAACCGACATGCTCGATTTCGACTCCGAAGACATCGACAACATGGATGATGATGCAGGAGAGGAACATGAACCAGTGCCCACAGGGCGCTGGACAGCCACTTCACCACATGACATATACATGGTGGATACACCCGAAGAAAACAATGACGAAGAACGGCAGGATACAACGAAGAATAGCTCCCCCAAGAAGCAAGCAAAGCGTCGGCATAGGCGCCGCTCAAAATCCCGCCTCGGCAAAAACAGCGATAACAGTGCAAGAGAAAATAACACTCCAGTCGACTCCAGAGGAAACGACGACCACATTGACCTAGCGGCAAAGCACAATGAAACTGCAAACGACGAACATAGTACGGATCCGATGTCCGAACACGGCGACACCAAGGATAAAACTCATCAACCCCCCTCTGTGGAGGAAAACAGTGCGGACGAAGATGCACACATCATCCCGGAAACGCACTTGGAACAAGAGAACATCCGCAGAAGGCTTATTGCCACAACGAGGAGTCTGAAGAAGCAGAAGCAAAGGCTTAATGCCGCACAAAATACGCTCCACAGAAGGTGGAACAAAGTGCTCGACAACAAAGAAAAGTATGGTGGAAGTTACCACACAAAGAGCTATCCAAAGCGCAAGCTATTACCTGAATTCGACGATGAGGCCGTAGAGCCCACATAGCCGAAAAATAAAACGGCCAACCGGTCGGATCAACCACCTTGTGGCCGCGATAGAGCGGCTAACAAGGCCGCACATAAGTCAACACACGATCTATGTGAGGACTTGCGCCAAAAATCCAGTATGGCTAGATCCATCTATGGATCTAGGAAGCGCGCTCCGGCATAAAATCAAAACCGAATACTACAACCGTCCGAATGCCATGATACATCCAAATACAGGGGTGCCACACACCCCCTATGTTTCACCGATGAGGTGTTGGACCACGAATTTCCAGAAGGATTCAAACCAGTGAACATAGAGGCGTACGACGGGACCACAGACCCTGGGGTCTGGATTGACGACTTTATCCTCCATATCCATATGGCTCGCGAAGACGATCTCCACGCCATCAAGTACTTGCCCCTCAAGCTTAAAGGACCAGCTCAGCGCTGGCTAACAAGCCTCCCCGAAAACTCAATTGGAAGTTGGGAGGAGCTCAAGGATGCTTTTCGGGCTAATTTTCAAGGGACCTATGTCCGACCTCTGGATGCAGACAATTTAAGTCATATAATTCAACAGCCCGGAGAATCAGCCCGAAAGCTTTGGAATAGGTTTCTCACTAAGAAGAACCAAATCGTCGACTGTCCGGACGCCGAAGCCTTAGTAGCTTTCAAGCACAGCGTCCGAGATGAATGGCTCGCCAGACACCTCGGCCAAGAAAAACCGAGAACAATGGAAGCCCTGACAAGCCTCATGACCTGCTTTTGCGTGGGCGAAGATAGCTGGTTAGCCCACAGTGGCACCAGCGACCCAAGCACATCCGAAGTCAAGGATGGCAATGAAAAACCACGACGCAGTAAAAACAAGCGTCGAAATAAAGAAGATAGCCAAGATAATACGGCAGTAAACGCCGGATTCAGGGGCTCTCGACCAGGTCAGCGGAAAAAGCCTTTCAAAGGCAGCAGAGATGGACCGTCCAGCCTAAACAAGATTCTAGACAAACTATGTCAGATTCATGGCACCCCTGATAAACCTGCAAATCACACCCATAGAGAATGCTGGGTCTTCAAGCAGGCCGATAAGCTAAACGCTGAACACAAGGGGAGGGAGACAACAAGCGAAGACGGGGACGAACCTCACCAGCAAAGCACTGAAGGACAGAAAAAATTCCCACCAGAGGTTAAAACAGTAAACATGATCCACGTGACGAAGAGGAGAAGCAAACATGCACTCCGAGACATACACGCCGTAGAGCCCGTCACCCCTAAGTTCAAACCGTGGTTGGCCTGCCCAATCACTTTTGATCGCAGGGATCACCCGACAAGCATCCGGCATGAAGGATTGGCTGCCTTGGTGTTAGACCCAATAATAAACGGATACCATCTCACACGAGTCCTTATGGACGGCGGCAGTGGTCTAAATCTGATATATCTGGACATAGTCCGCAAAATGGGGATAGACCCGACAAAAATCAGCCACGGTAATACTACCTTCAAGGGAGTAATACCAGGTCCAGAGGCCCGCTCCACGGGCTCTCTAATACTAGAGGTTGTATTCGGTTCACCCGACAACTACCGGAGTGAGAAGTTAGACTTCGACATTGCTCCATTCCGAAGCGGCTATCAAGCACTGCTCGAAAGAACAGCTTTCGCTCGTTTTAATGCGGTACCACATTATGCTTCTCTTAAGCTTAAGATGCCTGGTCCACGTGGCACCATCACAGTTAGTGGAAATATTGAGCGTTCTCTACACGCGGAAGAACGTACGGCGGCTTTAACAGCCGAGCACTAGACGACCTCACCAACCAGAATAAATGACAGGTTGTCAAGACCGCGGACACGGTTAGACGAGTCCGACGCATCACTAGATATACCTGAGATTGGCTTGATGGTTAAACCCTCATAGACGGCACCAGGGGCTCCCCGCGTGTAATCAGGGCTAGTTCGGCTCAAACTAACTTATCTTGAATTTTAATGGTTTATCGAGAATAACCAATTTTTTTGGCACGACAACTTTCACCTAAGTTCTTCTCTTTTACAGATGACAATCGTGATGCACCCGTCCAGGACACGGCACAACGGAGATACAGGCGCAGACGTGCAGCAGGGACCCGCTCAAAGGTTTCTTTTCAGATTAAGACCCTACCTAAACCTTTTTTACTATCTCTTGTTGTTCACATCCTCCGGATACTTACTACAACCGAGAAGGATGCTGACGTTATTGGCATTTCGCCATGTCAGTATATTGCACGTACCTGGACACTCGGGGTTTATTATTAAGGGCATTGTTCAGCCTGGCATATGTTATAAAGACCGAATACCTTAGGGAGTGTTCGGCGTCGCGAGTTTGGCCTTATATGCATCAGCTCTGAATCATGTCTTTGGTCAAATGTTGGGTTTGCTCGGCTCCTGTGTTTTGCTACCTTACGTTCCGCTCTATCGGCTAAGGCGGCACCGGGAGAACTACTGCGATTGTGCCCTGGTTCATCCAGATGAGCACCTCAGTAGAGAAAGCCGAAAACTGACTATCATGATAAAGCGCGAGACTGGTCAACCACTCGATGACTTAGTGGAATCTTCAGGATTCCTTCGCATTAACGAAGGGCCGTTTCCCGGTCATGTACGTACGCGCACCGTATTCGGACGAGCGCGGAGGTGCCAGGGGCTATATAGTTGTCCCTCCGTCAAACTCCTATGGCTAAGTGAAAGTGTTAAAGCAATATAGTCCGATTGCCTCGTTCGCTGCGCTACCACCTCCTTAATGGACCAAGACATTGGATCAAGTGTGAATACGCATTTTTTGCGAACACCCCCGCATTATATGCGTGGGGGCTGAAGCCGACGACTGCAAACTTTCAGGTTATATACATATATGCATAAACGGCCGCGCAGGAGGCATCATAATACTTTCAGGCAAAAGTATAAACACAACCTTTATAATTCAATAAAACATTGTTTTTACAATGGGAATACATGTCACTAGAACATAATATTATTCGAGCACTAAGCCTCTATTGAACGAGCGCCTTCAAGGACTTCTTCAAAGTAGTGCTCAGCAGATACTCGACCTACGGCCGAACTCTGGGTTGCAATAGCGGTGGCCTCCATGTCTGCCCAGTATGTCTTGACACGGGCAAGTGCCATATGCGCACCCTCTACGCACACCGACCTCTTCATAGCGTCGATGTGCGGCACGACACCAAGGAACTGTTGCACTAAACTAAAATAACTATTCGGCCTTGGCCCTTCCGGCCACAGATGATCCACAACAGACCTCATGGCAAGCCCGGACAACCTATGGAGCTCGTCCCATTCGGCCATTTGCTCATTCAGCAACAACGGACGCACTGGAACATGGAACTGTGACCAGAACAACTTTTCCACTTCATGATCTTTTTGATCCTTGAAGTACTCGGCTGCATCAGCAGCACTTGCTGCCAAATCCACGTACGCGTCTGCAGAACTCCATAGTTGATCAAGAGGGGCATACTTTGGATATCCGAACTTCGTCCGCAACAAAAAGGGCTTCCTAGCCGCGATATCTCCAGCTTGACACAGCTCCTCCTTTGTCACCCTGATTTTAGAGCGGGCTTCCTTGGCCGCTACCATGGCCTTCTCCAGGTCCGTCGCCTTCGCTCGGCTTTCTTTTTCAAGAAGCTGGTAATGGTCGGCGGCATCTTTCAACTCAACGGCCATCTTGGCTATTTTTTCCTTGCTTTGGCAATGCGCAGCCTGTTCGTCTCTCTGCTCTTCGACCGCCTTTAGAGCGGCCGCATCACTATTCCTGGCTTGTTCCTTGGCTCGGGCAAGTTCCGCCTGAAGGGTCTCCACGGCGGCAGCTCCATCTACAGTCACAACATATTAAAGATACTAGCATCATGCTCCTCTTACTATGTGTTGATCACCGGAGAAATCACATACCATGTGCCTCGTCGAGCCGCTTGTTGACAAGCACGATGTCGGCATCTGCCGCATCAAGTTGCCGCTTCATCTCGGCAACCTCACCAGTCCGGCTAGCCACCGGACCTTCCACCACCTGCATACGAAGGCGGCCTGATTATTCCTTGGACTATGATCCTCTGTTTGCCGCCGCTCTCGACAACAACCAGAGTCTCAGGGGCTACTATCTGCATAGGGCACACCTAATGTGTGCGGTACCATCAAAAACATACACTATTTCATGTACCTCAAAGCCTTTCAGCAGACTCATAAAAGCTTCATGCAACCCTCTTTCGGCGGATGAAATCCTCTCAATCACCGTACCCATTAGCGTACGATGCGCTTCTGAGATGGCCGCTTGCTCCAGAAAATCCTTCAGTGTGTTCGATCGCACACCGGACGGTTTTGGACTCTTTCTGTTGCTCTCTTTAGGAGCCGAATACTGAGGACTTCGGGTGGCCAAAGGATTACCCTCTGGCCTTGGCGGATTAGGAGAAACCCTCCGTGACGACACTTCGGGGCCGCCCGCCTCATGAGGCGGGGTGGCATGGGGAGGTGTTTCGCTCTCCATCATCTCCGGAAGAAGATCCCCCAAAGACAAACTGTGTCGAGAAGGGCTACGATCCGAACTACAGGACATATGCTTCGGTTATTGTCTTTAGAAGTAATGTAGGATATTTTTTACTATTAAGTACTTTTTGTTTACTTACAACTCAGTAGAGTGCTGATCCACTTGCAGGCACTGTGTGGCAAGAGTACCCTCCGAGGCAGGACCCCCTCGTGAAGATTTCTTCCCCCGTTTGGAAACCTTTGTTTCCGGGTCTTCAGAGGTGGTCCTCTTCCTTCCTTGGGAAGAGGGAATATCAGATTCTTCTCCCTGGTTATCCTCCTTCACGGAGACGCTAATTCCCCTGGTTTGGATGAATAATGAGTGAGGCCTGCTTTCAGCCTCTTTATTCCCCCCTTTATCTTCCCCTGAGGGCGCCTGATAAGGCGCTGGCTCGAGCATTCTGGCCAGTACTGGATTTGCTGAGCCTTTGGGAAGGGGGGCCGAACACTTGATCATCTTCGCCTTTGTTACCCAGTCCTGGTCAAAGAGCGACTTTTCAGAATGATGTTATGATAAATAAAAAGACAGCGTGTTCGGCCACGGAATTACTTACTTGGGTATTTGGGCGATTGCAGCTCAGGCCCGCATCCTTGGTGGTGTTCGGACACCTTATTTGTGGTCTGAAGAACAATTTGTACAGCACTTCGAGCGTCATGCCGAGGAAGTGCTGAATAGTTCGTGGTCCTTCCGGGTTGAATTCCCACATACGGAGGGGTCGATGTTTGCAAGGCGGGACTCGACGAACTAGCATGACTTGCATTACCGTGACCAGGCTGGCATCTCTCTCGAGGATATCTCGGATGCGACTATGCAATATCGGCACATCATTTACTGGCCCCCAGTCCAGCCCCTTGTTGATCCATGACGTCACTTGTGGTGGGGGGCCCGAGCGAAAGGCAGGGGCGGCTACCCACTTGGTACTCCGAGGAGCTGTGATATAAAACAACTCCTAAGGGAGTCCTGGATTAGGGGTCTCCGGACAGCCGGACTATATCCTTTGGCCGGACTGTTGGAATATGAAGATACAAGATTGAAGACTTCGTTCCGTGTCCGGATGGGACTCTCTTTGGCAAGGAAGGCAAGCTTGGAAATACAGATATGTAGATCTCCTCCCTTGTAACCGACTCTGTGTAACCCTAGCCCCCTCCGGTGTCTATATAAACCAGAGGGTTTAGTCTGTAGGACAACATACAATCATACCATAGGCTAGCTTCTAGTGTTTAGCCTCTATGATCTCATGGTAGATCAACTCTTGTAATACTCATATCATCAGGAACAATCAAGCAGGACGTAGGGTATTACCTCCATCAAGAGGGCCCGAACCTGGGTAAACATCGTGTCCCGTGCCTCCTGTTACCATCCGCCTTAGACGCACAGTTCAGGACCCCCTACCCGAGATCCGCCGGTTTTGACACCGATATTGGTGCTTTCATTGAGATTTCCACTGTGCCGTCACCGTAAGGCTCGATGGCCCCTTCGATCATCAGTAACGATGCGGTCCAGGGTGAGGTTTTCCTCCCCGGATAGATCTTCGTATTCAGCGGCTTCGCACTACGGGCCAATTCGCTTGGCCATCTGGAGCAGATCGAGAGCTACGCCCCTGACCATCAGGTCAGGTTCGGAAACCTAAACTACACTGTCGACATCCGCGGAGACTTGATCTTCAATGGATTCGAGCCCATGTCAGGTGCGCCGCACAATCACGACGAGCATGGCGTAACTATGCCGTCGGACAGTGTTCGGGAGATCGCATCTGCAACTACTCCGGCCTTCAATCCGGAGCAAATTGTGCCATCCGAGGATAGAGGGATAGACCCCGCCATGGAGGCCACACTCTCAGTGGAGATGGAGCCGGATACTGATTTCACCCCTTACGAGAGCCGTGTCGCCGAACCACTGGATTCGTCCCCGGCCACAGACTCCGAGCCGCCTGCATTCGTGCCTATCGAATCTGACTGGGCGCCAATCATGGAGTTCACCTTCGCGGATATCTTTCAACACTCGCCGTTCGGCGATGTGCTAAATTCATTAAGGTCTCTCTCTATCGGTGTCAAAACCGGTGGATCTCGGGTAGGGGGTCCCGAACTGTGCGTCTAGGCCGGATGGTAACAGGAGGCAAGGGACACGAAGTTTTACCCAGGTTCGGGCCCTCTTGATGGAGGTAAAACCCTACGTCCTGCTTGATTAATATTGATGATATGGGTAGTACAAGAGTAGATCTACCACGAGATCGGAGAGGATAAACCCTAGAAGCTAGCCTATGGTATGATTGTTGTTCTGTATGTTGTCCTACGGACTAAAACCCTCCGGTTTATATAGACACTGGAGAGGGTTAGGGTTACACAAAGTCGGTTACAATGGTAGGAGATCTATTTATCCGTATCGCCAAGCTTGCCTTCCACGCCAAGGAAAGTCCCTTCTGGACACGGGATGAAGTCTTCAATCTTGTATCTTCATAGTCCAGGAGTCCGGCTGAAGGTATAGTCCGGCCATAAGGACACCCCCTAATACAGGACTCCCTCAGTAGCCCCTGAACCAGGCTTCAATGACGACGAGTCCGGCGCGCAGATTGTCTTCGGCATTGCAAGGCGGGTTCCTCCTCCAAGTACTTCATAGAAGATTTTGAACACAAAGATAGTGTCTGGTTCTGCAAAATAAGTTTCCACATATTGCCATAGAGAGAATAATATTTACACAAATCTAATCTGCTGACGTATTCCGTAGTGTGACATCGCACCACGGCCAAGCCTTTATTCGAATTGTTTTATTATCCCACCTCAGTGCGTCATGCGAGGCGGTTTCCTTGGCACGTCTTGTTAAAGCAGAGATCGTGTCCCCTTATTCCGGGATTCTCATCAATACGGGCGTGAGTAACCCCACCGCTTCTAGGACTCCTAGACTATAGGCAAGTCCAAACGGCCACGGAGAGGATGCTTGATATTCACCCTCTTTATAAATGGACAAGGCTTTTATTTTTTCCCTGCCGTGCTCAATCGAATCCTTCCCCCACCTCAAGCTCAAACGCCCAAAGTTCAGGTCAGGTGCTCCGAACCTTCAATCATGTCCAGATCTAGCCTTCAAGGCCGATGGGTGCCTTCCTCCGTCACAGAAGAAGACATCAAAAAGTTGAGGGAGGCCAGATATCTGACCGCCGAGGTTTTGCATCGGCTGCCTGCCTGAGGGCAGGCCGTCCCCTCCCCCGAACCCAACGAGAACGTCGTGTTCGTCTCCCACTTCCTCCGAGGTCTAGGCCTTTCTCTGGATCCTTTTGTCAGGGGTTTGATGTTTTATTATGGGCTAGATTTCCATGATCTAGCTCTGGACTCCTTTCTTCATATCACGACATTTATTGTCGTGTGTGAGGCTTTCCTCCGGGTTACCCCTCACTTTGGCCTGTGGCTCAAGACCTTTGATGTAAAGCCGAAGATGATCGAGGGGCAACATGCAGCATGTGGAGGTACCTTGATATGCAAGATGACGGGAGCTCCATGGCCCAAAGGTTCCATTCTAGAGGTGTCTGAATTGTGGCAACAGGAGTGGTTCTACATCACGGCTCCTAGAAGTGCCAAGTGGGCGGCCGCCCCTGTTTTCCGCTCGGGCCCTCCACCACAACTGATATCATGGGTCAGCAGAGGTCTGAGCTGGGGTCCAGCCAAGGATGTGCCTATACTGCAAAGCCGCATTCAAGATCTCTTCAATGGAGATTTTAGTTTGGTTGCGGTAATACAAGTTATGCTGGTTCGTCAAGTCCAGCCTTGCAAACGCCAGCCCCTTCGCTTGTGGGAGTTCAATCCCGAGGGACCGCGTGTCATTCAAAATTTCCTTGGCCTGACGCACAAGGAGATGTACAAGTCATTCTTCGGACCCCGGGTAGAGTGTCCAGAAATCACCGAGGACGTGGGCCTGAGCAGTAACCGCGCCGCCGAACAGGTAAGGAATCTTCCGGCCGAACATACTATCTCTCATTTGTTACGAAGTTATTTCTGAGAGTTCACTTTTTGACCAGGACTGGCTAACAAAGGCGAAGTTGATTCGGTGTTCGGCCCCCCTCCCTAAGGGTTTGGACAGTCTGGTATTGGAAAAGATGCTCCAGGTCGCACCTTGCCCGGAGCCCTTGAAGGAAGATACTGGGGAGGATAATACGGGCGGACGTGGGCCCCCAACGCTGCCCATTCTAACCGAGGGAGCGAGCGTCTCCATGAAGGAAGACGACCGGAGGGGGAAAAGGACTGCGCCCGGGGATTCGGAAGCCGAAGCTTCCAAACGGGAGAAGAAGTCTCCCACAGAGGGTCCTACCTTGGGGGGTGCTTTTGCCGCACAAAGTCCGCGGGGGGATCAATTCTCCAGCGAGTCATAAGTGACCCGAAATACTTTAATAGTACAGATATGCCATCTTTTTCTTCTGAGAAAATAACCATCGCATATATCTTTGCAGTTCGGGCCTTAGCCCCTCTCAAATGAGCTCGTCTTTGGGGGATCTTCTTCCAGAGATGATGGAGAGCGAAACGCCTCCTCCGGACTCCTCCGCTCCGGAAGCGGGCGACCCCCAAGTGTCGTTGCGGAGGGCCTCTCCGAGTCTGGTGAGGCCAGAAGATAATCCCATTGACCCCCGAAGCTCCCAGTGTCCGGCTCCCAAAGAGAGCGGACAAAAGAGTTCGACACCGTATGGTGTGTGATCGGATGTTCTGAGGGAGTTGGTGCGGCGAGCGGCCATCTCAGATGAACACCGTGTGCTGATGAATACGGTGATGGAGAGAATCTCGTCCGTCGAAAGCGGATTGCATGAAGCTTTTATGAGTCTACTGACAGGCTTTGAGGTATGTAAAATAATGTATGATAGTCCTGCACATGCTAGGTGTGCCCTGTGTAGATAGTAGCCCCTGAGACTCTAGTTGTCGTCGGAAACGACGACGAACAGAGGATCATATTCCCAGGTAATAACCATACTGCCTCTATGTGCAGGTGATGGAAGCTCCGATGGCTAGCCGGACTAGCGAGTTTGCCCATTTAAAATGGCAGTTGGATGCGGCAGACGCCGACATCGAGCTTGTTAACAAAAGGCTTGACGAGGCACAGGGTGAGTGTCATTATCTGGTAAACGCCACATAGTAAGAGCAGCATGATGCCAATATCTTTAATATGTTGTGACTGCAGATGGAGCTGCCACTGTTGAAGCCTTGCGGGCAGAACTTGCCCGAGCCAAGGAACAAGCGAGGTTTGGTAATGCGGCTGCTTTAAAGGCGGCCGAAGAGTTGAAAGCCGAGAAGGCCGCGCATGGCGAGAGCCGAGATAAGATGTCCAAGATGGCCATAGAATTAAAAGCCGCTGCCGACCGTTGTCGGGTTCTTGAAAAGGAAAAGCTAGCAAAGGCATCGGACCTTGAGAAGGCTGCTGTGACGAGGAAAGACATCCGCTCTGCTATGAGGGCGAAGAAGGAGGAGCTGCGGGAAGCCGGGGATATTGTAGCTGGGAAATCCTTTATGTTGCGGAGGAAGTTCGGAGATCCACGGTATGCCACTCTGGATCGGCTGTGGAGTTTGGAGAATGTGTATATGGATTTAGCGGCGAGCGCTGCCGATGCGGCCAAGTACTTCCAGGGTCAGACGGACAGTGAAGTAGACCAGCTGTTTTGGAGATAATTCCATTCTCCCGAGCATTCGCTTTCATTGACTGACCAATTAGCTAAATGGGCCGAACTGAATAGGTTGTCCGGACTCGCCATGAGGTCTGTTGTGGATCAGCTATGGCCGGAAAGGCCAAAGCCGAACAACTATTTCAGCTTGGTGCAGTAGTTCCTTGACGTGGTGCCGCACATTAATGCGATGAAGAGGTTGGCGTGCATAGAGGGCTCACGGATGGCCTTTGCTCGTGTTAAAGCATACTGGGCGGAGATGGATGCTACCACTGTTGCAGCGCGGGATTCGACCATAGGTCGAATGGCTGCTGAGCACTACTTTGAAGAAGTTCTTGAGGGTGCTCATTTGATAGAGACCCAGTGCTCAAAAAATATTATGTTTGAGTGATATGTAATCTCATTGTAAGCGAAATGCTTTTATAAATTTTTATAAGGCTATTTTTATACTTTTGCCTGAAAGTAATATGATGCCTCCTGGGCGGCTGTTTGTGTATACATGTGTATAACCTGAAAGATTGCAGCCGTCGGCTTCAACCCCCACGCATATAATGCGGAGGTGCTCGCAAAAAACATGCGTTCACACTTAACCCAACGTCTTGGTCCTATTAAGGAGGTGATAGCGGAGCGAGCGAGGCAACCGGACTATAATGCTTTAGCACTTTCACTTAGCCATAGGAGTTTGACAGTGGGGCTACTAGATAGCCCCTGGTGGCTCTGCACTCTCCCGATCCCGGGGTGCTTACATGCCTGGTCGGAAAACAACCCTTCGTTAAGGCGGAGGAATTCTAACATTCCAACAGGTCATCGAGTGGTTGACCAGTCTCACGCTATATCATGACAGTCAGTTTTTGGCTTCCTCTACTGAGGTGCTCGTCCGGATGAACCAGGGCACAATCGCAGTAGTTCTCCAGGTGCTACCTTAGCCGGTAAAGCGGAACGTAAGGCACCAAAACACAGGAGCAGGGCAAACCCAACATTTTACCAAAGACAATGATTCGGAGCTGATGCATATAGGGCCAAACTCGCGACGCCGAACACTCCCTAAGGTATTCGGTCTTTGTGGTATAAACCGGGCCTAAATAATGGCCTTTGTAAGAAGCCCCTTTGTCCAGGTACATGCATTGTTCTGGCATGGCCACATGCCAAGACGTCAGCATCCTTCTCAACGGTGGATATGTATCAACAAGAGACAGTAAAAAAGGTTTATGCAGGGTCTTAATCTAAAAAGAATCCTTGGAGCGGGTCCCTGCTGCACGTCTGCGCCTGTGTCTCCGTTGTGCCGTATCCTGGACGGGTGTAGCACGATGATCGTCTATAAAAGAGAGGAATTTAGGTGAAAAAGTTGTCGTGCAAAAAGATAGTTTTTAAAGAAACCATGTATAATTCAAGATGAGAAGAAATTGCCACTTGTCTGCGCGCGTTGAGCCCTTGTATTTACAAAATGGGGTGTGACCATTTATCCGGTATAAATAGCAGCGCCAGACTCGATTAGTTGTGTCTGAGGTCTTGACGACCTATTGGATGCTTTCACTGGTCTGGGCACCTTTAGTGTGCGGCTGCCAAGGCAGCCGCACTCTCTTCGGCGCGCCGAGATCGCTTGATATTTCCGTTCACTGAAATGATGCCACGTGGACCGGGCATCTTGAGTGTGAGGGAGGCATAGTGTGGTATCGCATTAAAGCAAGCGAAAGCTTCGCGTCCGAGCAGTGCTTGATAGCCACTTTGGAACGGAGCGATGTGGAAGGTTAAATGCTCACGACGGAAGTTATCGGGGGAGCCGAATATAACTTGTAGTAGGAGGGAGCCCGTACAACGAGCCCCTGGGCCTGGCGTTACTCCTTTAAAGGTAGTATTGCTATGGCGAATTTTTGTTGGGTCTAACCCCATCCCGCGGATTGTATCCTGATATATTAGGTTTAGATTGCTGCCACCGTCCATCAAGACTCGTGTGAAGCGATATCCGCCAATTACAGGGTCTAAAACCAGGGCAACCCATCCTGCGCGTCGGATATTTGCTGAGTAATCGCGATGGCGAAAGTGATCGGTTGAGACGACCAGTGGCAAGACTTCGCGGTGACAGGCACTTGGGTATATTTTCCTAGGAGTGCCGCGTTGTTTTTTCCCTTGATCACGTGTAACACGTTTACTGTTTTGACTTCTGGTGGAAATTTCTTTTGTTCCCCAGTGTCTTGTTTGGGAGGCTCGTCCTCGTCTTCACTTGGTGTATCCTCCCCCTTGTGTACGGCGTTGAGCTTGCCGGACTGCTTGAAGACCCAACATTCTCTGTGGGTATGATTAGCAGGTTTACCAGGGGTACTATGGATCTGACATACTTGGTCCAGAATTTTTTTGAGGCTGGACAGTTCATCCCTGGTGCCTTTAGAGGGCGGCTTTTGACCTGGTCGAGAGCTTTTGAATCCGGCGTTTACTGCCGTGCCCTTCGTGATGTCTTCTTTATTCCGGCGTTTGTTATTGCTGTTGCGTCGTGATTTCCCGTTTCCATCTCTAACTTCAGATGTACTGGGGTCGTTGGTGCTACATCTGGCTAGCCAGCTGTCCTCACCCGCGCAAAAGCGGGTCATGAGGTTTGTTAATGTGGCCATCGTTCTCGGCTTATTTTGGTCGAGGTGTCTGGCGAGCCATTCATCATGGACGCTATGCTTAAAAGCTGCCAAGGCTTCGGCGTCCGGACAGTCGACAATCTAGTTCTTTTTAGTAAGAAACTTGTTCCAAAGCTTTCGGGCTGACTCTCCGGGCTGTTGAGTTATATGAGTCAAATCGTCCGCATCCGGAGGTCGGACATAAGTCCCTTGAAAATTTGCCCGAAAGGCGTCTTCGAGCTCTTCCCAACTTCCAATGGAGCTTTCGGGGAGGCCTTTAAGCCAGTGACGAGCTGGCCCTTTGAGCTTGAGGGGTAAGTACTTGATGGCATGGAGATCATCTCCTCGAGCCATATGGATATGAAGGATGTAGTCCTCAATCCAGACCCCAGGGTCTGTTGTTCCGTCGTATGTCTCTATGTTTACGGGTTTGAATCCCTCTGGAAATTCATGGTCCAGCACCTCATGGGTGAAACATAGGGGGTGTGCGGCACCCCTGTAGCTGGGTGTACCGCATTGTTTGGATGTTTGTTGTGTTGCATTGTATGCTGGGGCGCGCTTGCGTGGTCCATAAATGGATCTTGTTGCACCGTCCTTTGGGTGCGAGACCTCGCATGGGTCACGTGTTATATTGTGAGTGGCGTTGTATGCTGCTCTGTGTTGGTAGAGGGTCGTCTATCCGGCCAGGTGGCTGCTTTGATATTTGGTTGTGGGGGGGGGGGGTCTGAGGCCTCCTCATCGAATTCGGGTAGCAGCTTCCGCTTTGGGTAGCTCTTGGAGGGGCGATTGTCGCCGTACCTTGCTCCTGTGTTGAGTATTTTACTCCATCTGATTTGGAGTGTGTCTTGCGCAGCCTTGAGCCTTTGCTTCTGCTTTTTAAGACTCCTCATGGTGGCAACAAGCCTCTTACGGGCATTCTGCTGCTCCGGGTGCCTGTCCGGCGTTATGTCGTCCGCACCATTATCCTTGATAGAATTTGTTTGTTCGGTTTGATTATCTGGATTGTCGTTGTCCGGCAGTGGTTCGCCCTGCTCCAACGCTGGGTCTGTGTGATCGTTATTTCTGTCGAGGCGGGATTTGGGGCGGCGCTTGCGTCACCGCTTTGACTGCTTCTCGAGGGAACAAGCCTTCGGTGCGTCCATCCGCTCTTTCGTCGTCATCTTTTGGTGTGTCCACCATGTATACGTCATATGACGAGGTGGCTTTCCAGGGCCCAATAGGCGCTGGTTTTTCATCGTCTCCTTTATCGGCATCCATACCGTGGATGTCTTCGGAGTCAAAGTCGAGCATGTCGGTTAAATCGTCGACAGTGGCTACAAAGTGGGTGGTGGGTGGGCTTTGAATTTCTTCATCGTCCGTATCCCAACCTTGCCGACCGTAGTCCGGCCAGGGCTCTCCTGATAAAGAGAGAGACTTTAGTGTCTTCAGAATATCGCCGAAAGGCGAGTGCTGAAAGATGTCCGTGGCAGTAAACTCCATGATCGGCGCCCAATCGGATTCGATTGGCAGGGCGCGGAGGGTTCGGAGTCCGGAGAGGAGTCCGGCTCCTTGGAGTCACGAGTCTCGCGGAGTGCGGGGCTGGTGTTCGGCTCGATCGCCGTTGGGATCACAGCCCCCGAGGCGGCGTCCAACCACCCATCCTCGACCAGCGCAGTTGGCTCCGAATTAAGGGTCGAAGCCGATGCGGGTGCGGCCTCTAGGGCACTGTTCGGCGGCAGAGCTAGATCATGCTCGTCGTGATAGTGCGGCGCGCTCGGCAGTGGCTTGAATCCGTCGAAGATCAAGTCCCCGCGGATGTCAGCCGTGTAGTTTAAACTTCCAAATCTGACCTGACGGCCAGGGGCATAGCTTTTGATCTGCTCCAGATGGCCAAGTGAATTGGCCCGCAGTGCGAAGCCGCCGAAGATGAAGATCTGTCCGGGGAGGAAGGTCTCACCCTGGACTGCATCGCTATTGATGATCGTAGGAGCCATCAAGCCTAACGGCGACGACAAAGAGGAACTCTCAATGAAAGCACCAATGTCGGTGTCAAAACCGGCGGATCTCGGGTAGGGGGTCCCGAACTGTGCGTCTAGGCCGGATGGTAACAGGAGGCAAGGGACACGAAGTTTTACCCAGGTTCAGGCCCTCTTGATGGAGGTAAAACCCTACGTCCTGCTTGATTAATATTGATGATATGGGTAGTACAAGAGTAGATCTACCACGAGATCGGAGAGGCTAACCCCTAGAAGCTAGCCTATGGTATGATTGTTGTTCTGTATGTTGTCCTACGAACTAAAACCCTCCGGTTTATATAGACACTGGAGAGGGTTAGGGTTACACAAAGTCGGTTACAATGGTAGGAGATCTATTTATCCGTATCGCCAAGCTTGCCTTCCACGCCAAGGAAAGTCCCTTCTGGACACGGGACGAAGTCTTCAATCTTGTATCTTCATAGTCCAGGAGTCCGGCTGAAGGTATAGTCCGGCCATCCGGACACCCCCTAATCCAGGACTCCCTCGCTCTCCTTGTCAGGAGAACCTTGGCTGAACTATGTCCGGCTAGAAAGGGATGCGGACGACGAAGAAATTCGCCGCCCACCCACCACCCACTTAGTAGCCACTGTCGACGATTTAACCGACATGCTCGAATTTGACTCCAAAGACATCGATGGTATGGACGACAATGCGTGAGACGAACAGGAACCACCGCCCACAGGGCGCTGGACCGCCACCTCATCATATGATATATACATGGTGGACACCCCCAAAGAAGGCAATGGCGATGAGACAACGGAGGATGACCCCTCCAAGAAGCAAACCAAGCGCTGACGTCGGCGGCGCCGCTCTAAGTCCCTGCACAGCAAAAGTAGTGATACCGGCACAAGAGACAATAACACTCCGGATAGTGCCGAAGACAACCATAGTCCCCTCCAACACAATGTAGAGCGGGAAGGCGAACAAGCTAGCCCTCCAGAGCAGGAAGCAGATGTAAAATCGGAGGAGGACAATTACATGCCTCTTTTCGAAGACGAGGTGAGCCTCGGCGATGAAGAATTTATCGTACCTAAGGATCCCGTCGAGAAAGAGCGCTTTAAGCGCCGGCTTATGTCCACAGCAAATAGTCTGAAGAAAAAGCAACAACAGCTTCAAGCTGACCAAGACTTGCTAGCAGACAGATGGACTGAAGTCCTCGCGGCCAAGGAATATGAACTCGAGCGCCCCTACAGGAGTTATCCAAAGTGCAGGTTGCTACCTCATCTCTAGGAGGAAGCATTGAAACCCACATCACCAGTGTATGATGCGGCTGACCGGCCACCTCGTGGCCGAGCTAGAGAGGCGTTTCAGCCTGATGTTCAGCCTGCACCCTGCCGCCACTCCAACAAAAATACCAAGGCCCGGGGCAACACATGGGACATGCGAGACGTATTGGACAGTAGGGAAAAACATGCAAGGTCGATATACGGGTCACGGGGGCGCGCGCCAACACGGGACGATAACCGTCACGCCGGATACACTAAAGGTAAATCCGGCCGGGCCGAATACAGCAGACAAGACTTATATGAACTGCGTCGTGATATAGCCCGGCACAGAGGTGCCGCACACCCCCTATGCTTCACTGATGAAGTTATGGATGACGAATTCCCGAAGGGTTTCAAACCCGTAAATATCGAATCGTATGATGGTACAACGGATCCCGCTGTCTAGATTGAGGATTTCCTCCTTCACATCCACACGGCTCGCGGCAATGATCTACATGCCATCAAGTACCTCCCACTAAAACTCAAAGGACTAGCTCAACATTGGCTGAATAGCTTGCCAGCAGACTCCGTCGGCAGTTGGGAGGATTTGGAAGATGCATTCCTTGACAACTTCCAGGGCACTTATGTGCGACCACCGGATGCTGATGACTTGAGCCATATAACTCAGCAGCCAGGGGAATTGGCAAGGCAATTATGGAAACGGTTCCTAACTAAGAAGAACCAAATTGTCCACTGTCCGGATGCAGAGGCCTTAGCGGCATTTAAGCATAATATCCGTGACGAATGGCTCGCCCAGCACCTTGGCCAAGAGAAGCCAAAATCCATGGCAGCCCTCACGACACTTATGAACCGCTTTTGTGTGGGCGAAGATAGCTGGTTGGCTCGTAGTACCAATACAGCAAGCAAACCTGGCATATCAAAAGCCAGGGATAGCAACGGCAAACCACGACGCAACAAACACAAGTGCCGCAAACATGGTGAAAACGCCAAAAATACGGCAGTTAATGCCGGGTTCAGGGGCTCAAAGTCTGGTCAGCAGAAAGGGCCACTCAAAAATACAAATCCGGGTCCATCCAGTCTGGACCGCATACTCGCTCGCCAATGCCAAATCATGGCACCCCGGAAACGCCAGCCGCCCACACCAACAGAGAATGCTGGGTCTTCAAACAAGCCGGCAAGGCAGGCGCCAAAAACGAAGAGGGGTCTCAAAGCGACGATAGCGACGAAGAGCCCAGATCGCCGAACACAGGAAGGCAAAAGAAATCCCCCCCCCCCATATTAAATCGGTGAATGTGGTAAATACCACCCAAAACGCCAACTTGGAGCAGATATGCACCCTTAGGGACAACGGCTCAACGGAACTAGCCGTCCCACAATATACGCTAGGGCCGGTCACCTTCAACCGCATGGATCGTCCGGTTAACGCCAATCGGGGCAATCCAGCCGCACTAATACTCGACCCAATAGTACACGGGTTCCACCTCACTCGAGTCCTTATGGACGGAGGCAGTAGTTTAAATCTGCTTTACCAGGACACAGTACGCAAGATGGGCATCGACCAGTCAGCAATCAAACCCACTAAAGCCACTTTTAGAGGCATCATACCAGGTATGGAGGTTAGATGTACAGGCTCCATTGCCCTCGCGGTAATCTTCGGATCACCAGAAAATTACCGTATCGAAGAATTAATCTTCGAAATTGCCCCTTTCCGCAGTGACTATCAAGCACTGCTCGGGCGAACCGCGTTCACTCAATTCAACGCGGTGCCACATTATGCCTACCGTAAGCTCAAAATGCCCGGTCCATGCGGCGTCATCATGGTTGATGGCAAGGCCGAACCTTCCTTCGGCACCAACAAATACATCACCGCCTTAGCAGCAGAAACAACGAGTAGCACCTTGCAGCCGAACCTCGAGTCGACGCCCAGGCTCCCGGACACTGTCAAGGGGCTCTGAACTACTTCGCAGAAGGATACCCCGGCTCGTCCAGAGCTCAACTAAACACTCTGGCGAAGGCCATAACAGGCCGAACTCAGCGGTTCAACCGCCCTCCGGCACGCAAACATTTCTTATATTTCCTTCGCAGGTTCACCTTTGCACCGACCAGAACGGATTCCACAGATACAGCTTGAACGCATCAGGGGATCCTTAGACATTCCCCACAGCAAACGTTCGGCTACAATACGGATCCGCACTCAACCTCTTCCCCCTGGCCACAGCAGGTTCTGCTATCACAACTCCTTTTTTATCACATTACTTGTACCCATACGCATAGACGTATTATTCAAATACAACATGTGAATTTATATGACGTTACCTGCTGATTATTTCTTATCGAAATCATTTCGTCAAATGGCATCCGTACACAATGATATGCCTTAAATATGCCAGGGGCTCTGTTTTCCCCGTAACACGGCAATAAAAGTCCGAACACCGTCGTGGAAGTTCGGCACCCCGAACTTATAGCATTATATGCATCAGCTCCGAATCATGTCTTGGGTTTGCCCGGCTCCATGTTTTGGTACCTTACGTTCCGCTATATCGGCTAAGGTAGCACTGGGAGAACTACTGCGATTGTGTCCCGGTTCTTCTGGATGAGCACCTCAGTAGAGAAAGCCGAAAACTGACTGTCATGATACGGCGAGAGATGGTCAGCTGTTCGAGTGGTCACAAAATATTTAAAGATTTCTCCCGCATAATGCCATAACCAATGCAGCGTGCGATGGATCGGCTCTTTCTCCGATCAGGCACTCATAGAGCCCCTAGCACGGTCTTCCTAACACAAGGGGCTGCGCCGACCATACTAAAGCTCTTATGGCTAAGTGAGAGTGATAAAGCCCTATAGTCTGATTGCCTGGTTCGTTGTGCTGAGCACCTCCTTTGGAGGACCCAAGACTGGGATAAAGAGTGCTCAGGTTTATCCCAAACACCCCTGTACTTCTTACGTGGGGGCAGAAGCCGACGACTGGCCAACTCTCAGTCTTAACATAACAACGGCCGCACAGGAGGGTAAACTTTTATATAACAGGCGACATACAAACGACCTTGTTCAAACATTACAAAGGAAACATGATCGGCATTCATGGAAATATAATGTCCTTGGTGCATAGCCCCGCTGCAAGGTAGGATCCTTTCAGGACACTCTTATAATATAATTCGGGCTTGCGGTGCTCCTTCCCCTCTGGCGGTCGCTCAGTCACTAGCTTTTCGGCATCCATCTTCCCCTAGTGCACCTTTGCAAGGGCGAAGGCCATTCGCGCTCCTTCTATACAGACCGACCGCTTGATGAAGTCAAGTCGAGGGCAAGCGCTTTGAGGCGGCTCGGCAGGCCATAGCCAGATAACCATATCTTTCATGGCTAGTTTCGCCGCCTTATGCAGTTCGATCAGCTGTTTCAGTTGATCGGCAAAAGGCACCGGATAATTCGGCGCCAAATACTGCGACCAAAAGAGCTTATCGGCGGTTTTCCTCCCTTCGGCTCGGTAGAAGTGAGAGGCATCTGATATGCTGTGAGGTAGCTCGGCAAATACACCTAAGAAGTCCGGATCCACAATCAGAAACATAGTTTTCCCTTCAAATACTTGCTTTACATGGGAAAAGCCTTACCCGCCGCGATCTTCCTCGCCTCTTGGATCCCCTGCAGGGCGCTTTGGGTTTCCCCCCGGGCGTCGCTCGTGGCTTGACGCGCCTTGGTGAGTTCAGACTCTTTCTCCGTTAAACTCTGCTCCAAGGCCTCGCATTTACTTACGGCCTCTTGCAGCTCCTGCTCAGCTTTAATAACTCTGGCCTCGTGTTTCTCATGAAGAGTTCGCTCCGCGGCCACCTTTTCCTCGGCCTCGGCAACGGCCCTTTTGAGGGCCTCGACTTCGGTCATAACCCCTAGCACAAATGATGTGGCTTATTTCATAAATGAACATTTATTTCACAATAAATGCGCGCAACGCTTGTGCATACCTTGTTTATCCCTCAACTACATTTTCAATTGGCCAATTTCTTCTATGGCCCGCTCCAGACTTTGATTCAGTCCAGAGATCTCCGCAGTATGAGAGGCAGCAGCCGCTACAGGTATCTGCTTGAAACAGAAGAGAAATCAATATCATTCAGTAAGTCTTCCTGTGATCATCTATACGATCCCATGTCTGGTTCTTTCTTTCACCGAACAGTGTATCAGGGGCTACTATCTATACTATGACACTCTTCGACAACTTATAAAACGTACCTCAAAGCCTCTTATAAGGCTGATACAGGCTTCATTCAGTCCACTCTCAGTTGACTGAATCTTCTCAATCACCGCACCCAAAATGGCATGGTGTTCTTCAACGATGGAGGCGTTTCCTAACGCCACCAACAAAGCATCCGACACCTCTGGATGGACAGAGGCCACCGGCGGAACAGGCACGCCCCCTCCAGCTGAGGGAGGTTGCCTTCTTGATTCTGGAGCCATATAGGCCCCTGGAATCGCATCCGGCGGGGAGCCGAACTTAGGATCGCCCCCGCCGTCAGACCCCATGGGAATCTTTTCCCCCACGTGTCCGGCCCCTGTGGTTTGACCCCTAGGTGCCGCCTTCATGGTTTCTCCCTTTCCTCCTTGGCCGGGGTCCTTCTGGGATGAAGCCTCGGTGTTATGCACCTGGTTGGAGGAAGAGGCCTTTGGGGGCGTCCCGCTCTCCATAGCATTTGAGCTCAGCAGGTCCTCTGATGAGGATTGTTGGGTACGGGACCTCACCAGACTACCAAAAAATATGGCTTAAGGTTAAAGTACTTGGATTTTATATACTCACAAGTTCACCAGGGGCTGGGCCCTGGGATCCCATGCCAGGCCGCTATCGGCGGTGGCAGTGGACTCCTCCAGAAGAGAAGCCTTTCCCCTTTTGGGCGGTTTGGCCTCCAAGGGTACGGAGCCCGTCCTCTTCCTCCTTCCCCCCGCAGGGGATTCATCTTCCTCCTCCTCTTTATCCTCTTTGGAGGCTAAACGAGCATCAGAGCCTTTCGGTATTGTGTCTGAAGTGCCGCGACGACGAAGGCCGCCCCTGGTCTTTTTGGCCTCCTTTTCGGCCGTCTTCTTCGGCACCTTGTAGGGCGCCGGGACCAACATCTTCGTCAGAAGTGGGATGGCCGGGTATTCGAGCAACGGGGCCGGACAATGGATCCGCTCCGCCTTCTTCGTCCAGCTCTAGGGGAGTTGAATAAAACATGCGTTAAGCACTTCCTTTGGGTCATGCAGATATAAAAGTTTGATAAACTCACCGAACTTGCAGGGCAGGACAGTTGGTACCCTCGGTCTTCGGCGGAGTCCGACCATGATTTTCTAGACTTGAAAAGCACCTTCCAAATGTCCTCGTGTGAGGAGTCGAAGAACCTTCGCAAAGTTTGGTGCCTGGCTGGATCGAAATCCCATAGATTGCAAGTCAGGTGTTGGCAGGGCAGTATCCGGCGGACTAGCATCACCTGGACTACGTTGACAAGTTCAACACTCTTATTTCCCATATCTTTAACACGCGTCTGGAGCACCGACAGTTCGTCGGATGAGGACTAGTCCAGGCCTTTCTTGACCCAGGATGTAAGCCGCAGAGGGGCGCCGGATCGAAACTTGGGAGAGGCGGCCCATTCCTTGCCGCACGGCTCAGTGATGTAAAACCACTGTTGTTGCCACTCCTTGACAGAATCATTAAAGGTTCATGTTGGCCATTCGACGTTGGGCATCCTCCTCACCATAGTGCCCCCGCACTCGGCGTGCTCGCCGCCCACCACCTTGGGCTCCACATTAAAAACCTTCAGCCATAAATCGAAGGGCGACGAAATACGGAGAAAAGCCTCGCACACAACAATGAATGTCGATATGTTGAGGAAGGAATTGGGGGATAGATCGTGAAGATCAATCCTGTAATAGTACATGATACCACGGACGAACGGGTGGAGGGGAAAACCCTAGCCTGCGGACAAAGCGAGAAAGGAATATAACCCTCTCGCGGGGTTCCGGAGTAGGGACGATCTGTCCCGCCGTAAGAAGACGATGGCTGATTTTCTTGACCAGATACCTGGCCTCCCGGAGCTTTTTGATATCCTTCTCTCGGACATAGAGGCCATCCATTTGCCTCCTGCTCCGGATCCGGACATCTTTGGAAGACCTTTTGTGGGTAGAGTAGGTGAACGCTTGGGCACTGGAGCCTGAGTGGAATGGAATGAATCGGGAAGGAGGCGTGGGTGAAAAGAGTGAATCCTAGTCCCTTTATAAGGGCGGAAGAGGTGATGAGCCTCCCCACTCACCTAGTAAAACCTTTTATTCCCCAAGCGCTGTAATTGATGGTGCGGTTAGGTTACCCGCATCCGTATTGATGAGAATCCCGTGATAAAGGGACATGATCTCTGCTTCGACAAGACGTGTCAAGGAAACCACCTCGCGATGTGCACAGTAGCTGGTTGAGGTTTGAATAATGACCAAGCCGTGACGTGGTGTCATGCTGTCAAACGTGTTGGCAGATTCGTTTTGTGGAAACATTATTCTCTCTACGGTGGTATGTGGAACTTGTTTTGCAGAGTCGGACACTATCCTTGTGTTCAAAATCTTCTATGGAGTATTCGGAGGAGGAACCCGCCTTGCAATGCCGAAGACAAATCTGCGCGTCAGACTCATCGTCATTGAAGCCTGGTTCAGGGGCTACTGAGGGAGTCCTGGATTAGGGGGTCTCCAGACAGCCGGACTATATCCTTTGGCCGGGCTGTTGGACTATGAAGATACAAGATTGAAGACTTCGTCCCGTGTCCAGATGGGACTCTCCTTGGCGTGCAAGGCAAGCTTGGCAATACGGATATGTAGATATCCTCCCTTGTAACCGACTCTGTGTAACCCTATCCCCCTCCGGTGTCTATATAAACTGGAGGGTTTAGTCCGTAGGACAATATACAATCATACCATAGGCTAGCTTCTAGGGTTTAGCCTCTACGATCTCGTGGTAGATTAACTCTTGTAATACTCATATCATCAAGAACAATTAAGCAGGACGTAGGGTATTACCTCCATCAAGAGGGCCCAAACCTGGGTAAACATCGTGTCCCCTGCCTCCTGTTACCATCCGCCTTAGATGCACAGTTCGGGACCCCCTACCCGAGATCCGCCGGTTTTGACACCGACAACTCCCGCTGCCATAAACTGGACACCTCTGGGAAGGAACCCTCCGTCCATGGAACATCAGCGCTTTTGCTTATTACGGCACCTCCGCACTCTGCGTGTCGCCCCTCGATCGTCTTTGGCTTCACATTGAAGGTCTTGAACCACAGGCCGAAGTGTGGGGTAATGTGGAGGAAGGCCTCACACACGATGCGAACGACGAGATGTGAAGGAAGGAATCCAGGGCCAAGTCATGGAAATCCTGCCCATAATAGAACATGAGCCCCCTAACAAAGGGATCCAGAGCGAGGCCTAGCCCTCAGAGGAAGTGAGAGATGAATACAACGCTCTTGCTGGGTTCGGGAGTGGGAATGACCTGCCCTCGAGCAGGCAGCCTGTGCGAGATTTCGCCGGTCAAATGCCTGGCCTCTCTTAGCTTCTTGATGTCTTCCTCTGTGACAGAGGAAGGCATCCACCGACCTTGAAGGTTGGATCCGTACATGGTTGAAGGTCCGAAGCGCCTGACCTGAGCCTTGGGTGTTGGAACTCGAGGCGCGGGGAGGATTTGATTGAGTACGAGACGGAAAAAGGACAAGCCTTGGCCTCTTTATAAAGAGGGTGAATATCAAGCGTCCTCCTCGTGGTCGTTTGGGACTTGCCTAAAATCGAGGAGTCATACCAACGGGCACGATTGGGTTACCCATATCCGTATTGATGAGAATCTCGTGATAAGGGGACACGATCTCTGCTTCGATAAGACGTGTCAAGAAACCGCCTCGCGATATGTGCAGTGCTGGTTGAAAAAAACGGTTCGAATAATGACCGGGCCATGGCATGATGTCATGTTGCTAAACGTATCAGCAGATTAGATTTGTGGAAATATTATTCTCTCTACCATGGTATGTGGAACTTGCTTTGCAGAGCCGGACACTATCTTTGTGTTCAAAATCTTCTATGGAGTATTCGGAGGAAGAACCCGCCTTGCAATGCCGAAGACAAATCTGCGCGTCGGACTCATCTTCATTGAAGCCTGGTTCAGGGGCTACAGAGGGAGTCCTGGATTAGGGGGTCTCCGGATAGTCAGACTATATCCTTTGGCCGAACTATTGGACTATGGAGATACAAGATTGAGGACTTCGTCCCGTGTCCGGATGGGACTCTCCTTGGCACGGAAGGCAAGCTTGGCAATACGGATATGTAGATCTCCTTCCTTGTAACCGACTCTGTGTAACCCTAGCCCCCTCCGATGTCTATATAAACTGGAGGGTTTAGTCCGTAGGACGACAACAATCATACCATAGGCTAGCTTCTAGGGTTTAGCCTCTATGATCTCGTGGTAGATCAACTCTTGTATTACTCATATCATCAAGATCAATCAAGCAGGACGTAGGGTATTACCTCCATCAAGAGGGCCCGAACCTCGGTAAACATCGTGTCCCCCGCCTCCTGTTACCATCCGCCTTAGACGCACAGTTCGGGACCCCCTACCCGAGATCCGCCGGTTTCGACACCGACAGTAGGAGTGACAGAGGGAACGCCATTTTCCACAACGTACCAGAGATCATTGTCAATTGCCTCAAGATGCATGCGCATCTTATTCTTCCAGTAGGGGTAGTCTGTCCCATCGAAGGTAGGACACCCAGTAGAAACCTTGATCATACCTGCGATCGACATAGCTAAATCTCTAGGCGGTTAAACCGAAACCACACAAAACAAGGGAGAACCTGGCTCTAATACCAATTGAAAGTGCGTTAAGTCGACTAGAGGGGGGTGAATAGGCGATTTTTAAGAAATCTTCACTGAGGAATTTCAGGGTGAGGAAATTCCTAAGAGAAGAACTACTTGCAGCAGAATAAGTACTCAGATGTAAACATAATAGAACATAAGCATGGTCTTCATGATGAAATGAAAACAAGTATAGAGTACAAAAAGCATAAACACAGGACAAAATAGGATGAAGACAAACAGACTAAAGAAATTGAGATGAGGAAATAGAGAAAGTCTTCAGTCAAAGTCTTCAAACAGATATGAAAAAGCACACAACACGGAAATGAGGAAATGGAAGGGTTGAGGAAATGGAACCAGTTAGCTCGGTGAAGACAATGATTTGGTAGACCAGTTCCAACTGCTATGACAGTTGTACGTCTGGTTAGGACGGCTAGGTATTTAAACCTGAGGACACACAGTCCTGGACACCCAGTCCTGAACAAGCAGCTCAGGACACTTAGTCCTCACCGTATTCTCCTTGAGCTAAGGTCACACAGACCCCGCCCAATCACTCATGGTAAGTCTTCAGTTAAATTCCAATCCTTCACAGACTTAGTCACTCGGCGATCCACAATTTCCTCTTGGATGCTCTAGACCATGACGCCTAACCGCCTGGAAGATGCACAGTCTTCAAAGGTAACAAGCATCGGATCCATGCAGGATCAATCTCTTCAGTGATGCTCAATCACTTTGGGTTTGAAGGTGTTTGGGTTTGGGTTTTCCTCACTTGATGATTTTCGCTCAAAGTCCTTGGAGGATGGGATGCTCTCAAATGACAAGTGTCAGTTTCTCTCGGAGCAGCCAACCAGCTAGTGGTTGTAGGGGCGGCTATTTATAGCCTAGGGAGCAGCCCGACATGATAAGACATAAATGCCCTTCAATGATATGACCGTTAGGTGGAAGGATATTTTGGGACAGCTGGCACCTAGCACAGCAACGGTCGGAAATTTGACTAACAAATTCCTCAAGGCTATCATGTTCCTCACTTGTAGGCAATTCACACTGGCGAATTCCTAACTCCTCAGTCAGGACAAATTCCTCAGAGACCAGAAGAGCTTCATCTCTGTCACTGAAGAAATTCCTCAGATTTCCAATGGCTTCACTCGAAGGGATTGGTAGGTGTAGGATTTTGAGTTGAGCATCACTTGGAAATTTTTCCTTAGTATTTTCTCGACCCCCTTTAATAGTACGATGTTTCCTATGACTCAAGAAAGAGAAAAAGCAACTACGAAAACAAAAGTCTTCACGCTTCATGTTCCTCGAATGAATACCAAGTCTTCATGATCACACCAATTTCTTCACTTTCAGAGTCTTCAGAAATCCAAAGTCTTCAGTCGAAGAACTTCATTTTTAGGGGTCGACTTTCTCTGTAAATATCAAACTCCTCATAGACTTATAGACCTGTGTATACTCACAAACGCATCAGTCCCTTAACCTATAAGTCTTCAATACACCAAAATCACTAAGGGGCACTAGATGCACTTACAAGGGCGCGCGGCCCCCTAGCCCAAACCGAATTGGACTAGGGGGCCGGGCCCCCCTTTCCTCCTTTTCTCCCTATCCTTCCTTCTCCCTCTCATCCTTCCTTTCCCCCTCCTAGTAGGAGTAGGAAAGGGGAGTCCTACTCCTACTAGGAGGAGGACTCCTCCTCCTGGAACTCCCTGCAAGGGCCGGCCGGCCTCCGCCCTTGCTCCTTTATATACGGGGGCAGGGGGCACCCCAAGACACACAAGTTGATCATTGACCTTTCTTAGCCGTGTGCGGTGCCCCCCTCCACCATAATCCACCTCGGTCATATCATAGCGGTGCTTAGGCGAAGCCCTGCGTCGGTAGCTTCATCAACACCGTCACCACGCCGTCATGCTAACGAAGCTCTTCCTCGAAGCTCTACTGGATTGTGAGTTCGAGGGACGTCACTGAGCTGAACGTGTGCTGAACACGAAGGTGCCGTACGTTCGATACTGAGGATCGGTCCGTGAAGACGTACGACTGCATCAACCGCGTTGTCATAATGCTTCCGCTTACGGTCTACGAGGGTATGTAGACAACACTCTCCCCTCTCATTGCTATGCATCACCATGATCTTGCGTGTGCTTAGGATTTTTTTTGAAATTACTACGTTCCCCAACAAACCCATGGTGAATATAGAAGATGAAAGCCTCATCAAGACGAGGGATACCAATTAAGATGGCAAAAACCTCGTAAAGGCAAGCATGAGGAAAATAATCTTCACCTCACAAGAGTGCAACAAGATGCAAAGATATAAGATCCACACTCAAGAAAAATCCTTTCACAAAGTCACCTAGGAAATACAAAGGAAAGAAAGGTGGACGTGAAAGAATAAGGATATCAACTAGAGATGTAACTTTACTCAAGTGTAGGTACACACGAAATAGTTACACAAAGGAAAGAACAAGATATCCACAAGGAAGTCATAAATATACCAATAAGATATTTGCTTGGAAACATAGCACATGGCTAGATATGGTCTTATTGTATATAAATGAACTCCTACCACACATCCATCAAAGACATCACAACTAGAAACAAGAGATCATTGTTGGGATGCTTTAAGAAAGGAAACAAGTATCACAAGAAAGAATGAATAACATGCCATGATACAACCTACACAAGGTTGAATGCAAGAAAATAATGCATGAATAGATACCTGTTACCAAGATATCATTGGAAGGATGTAGAAGAAACCAATTGAAGGTAGTAGATTGTAGTTCATTGAGCATCATAGCTTGACTCCAATAAGCTCATGGTGAAACCAACTTCCTTGTGAGTGAGCCGAGCATCCAATGCATATCCAATTGTTCCTAGAACAACAACACACACAAAATGGTACCCAACCTCATTGGGACCAAAGAGTTAGAGAACCAACAATACATAGGACAAACTCCACATAAATATGTGCATAGAAAATAAAAAGAAAATCATGCACATCTCATCCAATTTGAGACTTGGTGGAGTTTCCCCTATATATTGGGCCAAAGAAAGAAAGCATGCCAAAGATACTACATGAAGTTAATATGCATGCTCAAGACTTTCAGGAACCGATACCAAATGACATAGAAATACCAAGTGAAGAAAAGATACCAAATGAATAAATCATCATTTGGAGGATATCAATTGAAAGATACATCAAGGAATGAGATATCCATTGGCACACTCAAAATAAAAGATATCAAACTCCCAAAAGAGAGGATGGTTCCAAATAAACCAAGCTCTCTACAAAGTTTCATGGTGGCATAAAGTACCAAAATGAAAACGGCTTGCCTTCCACCAACACACACTTGATATGGATCGCAAGATGAGTGTTCTATAGAAAATAGGATAGCTCCCCCAAGAGTTGTGCATTACAGAGGATGTGCATATTAATACAAAATGCACAAGGTGAGATCACCACTTTCACTATATCTAGAAAACACTAGACAAGACCAAGAAAACAACAAGATCCACAAGTGGTATGGAAGACAAAGGGAGTTGATACAAACCTTGGCAAGAGAAAAGGCAATAAGAAGCAAACACCAACGTGGAGATGATCAATAATTTCTACCACACATAAGAGAGTACCAATTGTCAAAAGACAAGAAGTATTTGGAAATAATTCCTGGTGGTAGATAGCAAGGATATCCAACATCATCTTCACACCAAACACAAGCAAATTGCAACTTGTAGAGCTAACATGACACCTAGGAATAAGATAATTTGCAATATCAATTCTAGGTGACAATATCTCAAATGTACACATTTTCTAGGCTTGTAATATGCACATAGCATATTACTCCCCCATAATGTGATACCAATAAAAAATTAACAAGAGGAAATAAGAGGATCCAACAAGAGATAATTAATGGACTATTTAGAATTTGAATTTATCATGATAAGACATACCACATAGTGACTAGATAATCTTGTAATATCAATACTAGATGGTATTCCTCATGTACACACATTTATAGGATTGTGGGGTGCACGAAGCACATCACTCCCCCATAATGGGAAATTCCATTAATCTCTCACAAGAGCCAACTAAGATACAAATAAGAAGCATTAAGGCTCTACGCACGACACACACGTACATGATGTGCAAACCAACACACACATACTTGATTGCTCAAGATAATCAAGTTGGAAGCACAACATATACAAACACATGCAAGGAACAAAACCAAACATGCAAATGGGCAAGTAACTTTCAATGTAATCAATTTAAGTACAAGTTACCGGAAGGAGGCACGTTGGATATAGTATAGAAACTTGATAACCCAAATGACTTGGCTTGAGACAATAAGAATGATGAAGTCCCCTTAATTCTTCATAACGTAGCCAAGTCTCCAATGCCCTCCAACAACACCTATTGATCAAGTTTGAGCTTGTTGGTCCCCAATCAAGTTGGGTCCTAAGAGGTTAGTCACAATAGGCTTGGCAACCCAAATGGTTCTTTGCTTGAAACCACTTTGAGTACCAAGAAACTTGGCAACCACATTGCCAACCTTATCCTTCCCAAGAGAATAGATATCATCAATAATAATTGGGTTGGATAAGTTACCACTAGTGCATGAGGAAGCAAGGTGACCTTTCTCACGACATAGGTAGCAATGTATACTCTTCACTTTCTTCTCACTTGATTTCTCAACTTGAGAAGCATTAGGTTGAGTTTTCTTGGGAAGAGGCATTTCTTCAACTTGAGGTTGAGCATGAGAATGAACTTATGGCTGCTTCCCTTGTTGCTTGTCACTAATGGCCTTCTTCTTCAATGGGGAAGATCTAACATGATGCCCTTCAATCTTCCACTTGAAGCAAATGATCTTGGCCGAATTCTTGAGTTGTTTTTGGCCCTTCTTCTTGTTCATCTTGGACTTATTCTTCTTATTGGAGTTGAATCCAAGTCCATCTTTGTCATTGGTTTTTTTTGCACACTCAAGATATTATTGTGTGGACTTCCCTTCATGACACATTTCCAAGTCTTTCTTTAATGAAGTGACTTGGGCCTTGAGCTCTTTGATTTCCTCTACATGGTTAGTCTCAACACAAGTACTAGAGGAAGTATAAACTTCATCGTTAGAGCAACAAGGCAAGAAGAGCAATTCATCACAAGATGTACTAACATTATGAGTAGATGAATTACAAGGACTAGCACATGGCAATATAGCATTTTGACTTGAAGTAGTGCTAGTATCCACACGAGGCTCACTAGATGTTACCTTAGCAATCATGGCCTCATGAGCTATCTTTAGCACATTATGGGATACTAGATCATCATGAGAGCTTGAGAGCTTTTCATGACTTTCTTCCAATTTCCCATAATTGCTAGATAACAACTCAAGTTGAGCCCGTAGTTCAACATTCTCCTTCAAAATGGATGCTTCACAAGTAATAGAGTTAGTAGCACAAGCATCACCAATAATAGCAAGAGGAGAAGGCAACTTGGCAAGCTCTTTTGAATATGAAGCTTTAAGTTGTGCATGAGACTCGGTGAGTTTGATGAGCTCACTCTTAATGGCCCTTGAGCCATTTTCGAGGTGCCCAAAGTCCTCAAGAAGTTTAGCATGCACAACTTCAAGCTTCTCATTTTTAGTTTCAAAATCATTGGCCACCTCAAGAGCTCTATCATGAGATTCCTTCACTCTAGATAATTCTAGAGCAAAAGTCTCCTCAAGAGATTCCTTGGTGGTTTGTTCAAGTTCAAGAGCTTGAGAGAGGTCCGCAATCTCATTAGCGTAATCACGCTCATGACCTTCCATTTTTTCAATGGTGACCTCATGCTCCTCCATATGAGATTACAACTCCTTAATATAATTCTTTCCCTCAATGGCAATGGACATGATTTACATGAAGTTGGAATGAGAAATTTTATTCTTATGAAGAGCTTTAAAAACCATTTCCCCTTAATTTTTAAGGAGGCAACATTATCATTCTATTCATCATTATTCTCATCATTATTAGCATCAACATCATCATCAAGAGACATATTGGGGTTCAAGGTAGGAGATAGCTTTGAAGCCTTGGCCATAAGGCAAACTGCAATAGATGATGATGTAGGATCCCTTGAAGCACCATTTAAAACCACATCATGTTCCATGGAGTGTTGGGTTTCCTCTACATTGTTAGCACCACAACTCAAGGAAATACAAGCATTTTTATCATGGCAACAAGATATAACAAGCATATCATCATGAGATTTAGTCAAGCAATTTCTACAAGATATGCACGGACTATCAACACAAGCATGTGAAACATGTATGGTGCTCGAAGTGTTAAAGTCCAAAGAAGATGCATTGCAATAAGATAGTGATGAAGGATCATCCACAATAAGCATACTATCATCATTGCAACGACCAACACTACTCACCATTTCATTACCTTATGGCAAACCACATGTAGGTGAAGTATAAGAAGTTGAGAAATCAACACGGCCGGAGGTGGAGGGAGAACAATCATCCCCACAAAACTTGGACACGCCATATTTATCTTGAAGCTTTGTCCATAACTCATGAGCATCCCGAAATGGCATGAGTTGAAATATAACTACATTGCTCAAAGCATCAAAGAGCACATTAGAAGCTTGAGCATTGAGATAAGAGTTTTTCTCATCATCTAAACATAATCGTTGAGGATCCTTTGGAGGAGAAAAACCCATATCTACAATTCTCTCTAAGTTTGGGTCCATGACCCTAAAGATATTAAGCATGCGAATTACCCAAACATCAAAATGTGTGCCATCGAAACTAAGACTGCTAGAGAATCCTAAACCCCTAGTTGACATCCTTACTCTCTAGGCGGTTAAGCCTTAAAAAGAGAGATGAGGCTCTGATACCAATTGAAAGATCATGGAAGTCGCCTAGAGGGGGGTGAATAGGCGATTTAAAACAATTACGGTTTAGGCTTGAACAAATGCGGGATAAACCTAGCGGTTAATTTGTCAAGCACAAAACCTACAACAACTAGGATCACCTATGTGCACCAACAACTTATACTAAGCAAGATAAACAACTATGTGATAGCAAGATATATGACAAGAAACAATATGGCTATCACAAAGTAAAGTGCATAAGTAAAGGGCTCGGGTGAGAGATAACCGAGGCACACAGAGACGATGATGTATCCCGAAGTTCACACCCTTGAGGATGCTAATCTCCGTTTGGAGCAGTGTGGAGGCACAATTCTTCCCAAGAAGCCACTAGGGCCACCGTAATCTCCTCACGCCCTCACACAATGCAAGATGCTGTGATTCCACTAAGGGACCCTTGAGGGCGGTCACCGAACCCGTACAAATGGCAACCCTTGGGGGCGGTCACCGGTACCCGTCAAATTGCTCAGGACGGTCTCCACAACCTAATTGGAGACCCCGACGCTTGCCTAGAGCTTTACACCACAATGATTGAGCTCCGAACACCACCAACCATCTAGGGCGCCCAAGCACCCAAGAGGAACAAGCTCAAGGGTACCAAGCACCCAAGAGTAATAAGCTTCTCAACTTGTAACTTCCATGTATCACCATGGAGAACTCAAACCGATGCACCAAATGCAATGGCAAGGGCACAAAGAGTGCCCAAGTCCTTCTCTCCCAAATCCCACCAAAGCAACTAATGTTAGGGAGGGAACTGAGAGGAAGAACGAGAAGGAGAACTCCAAGAACTCCAAGATCTAGATCCAAGGGGTTCCGCTCACATAGAGGAGAAAGTGATTGGTGGAAATGTGGATCTAGATCTCCTCTCTCTTTTTCCCCAAAAACTAGCAAGAATCCATGGAGGGATTGAGATATAGCAAGCTCAAAGCAGGTCAACAATGGGGAAAGAACTCGAGCTCAAAGGATAAATTCATTGGGGAAGAAGACTCCCTTTTAAAGGTGGGGGAAAATCCAACCGTTATGCTCACAGCCCGCATAGAGCGGTACTACCGCTCATCCTCACGGTACTACCACTCGGGGTAGCGGTACTACTGCTTGCGAGCAGTACTAAAAAATTACATCCATGCCTACCAACGCTGGACTTATGACGAGTTTTTGGTCTGGAGCGGAAGTAGCCACGGAAGTAGTCGCGGTAGTACCGCTCCAAGAGGTAGTACCGCTCCCATGGGCGGTAGTACCGCTGCAGCCTTTTTAAGGACACCAAAACTAACACAACTTCTGCAAACGGACTCCGAATTCAACGAAACCAAGTTTGTTGGAAAGCTAGAGACAAGGGCTAACACAATCTTGATAGAAATAAAAATAAAAAGCAAATTAGAAAAGGCCCATCATAAAATGGTGAGAACCCTTCCTCGAATAAGACCGGTAAAACCTCCAACACCGAAAACGCAATAGAAGAAGCATGAGAAGTCTGTTTTTATGAACTCGAGCTTGTCATCAAGATGACCATAAGATCTAAGACTCACAAAGAGAACCAAACAAGAACCAAGAAAGATGATACAAGGATGCAATGGTTTGAGCTCTCTGCAAATGATACGATCAAGCTACTTATCAAGAACCCCCCTTAATAGTATGGCAATCGATCCTATAACCCGGTCTCCCAACTACCACCATGAGACCGGTAAAATAGAAAACCTATCAAGGGTAAACCTTTGCCTTGCACAAAGTCCACTTGAGCTAGATGTAGACGATCTTAACTTCCTCAAGTTGGACCACCTTTCTCGATTGCGTTGGCTTGGTGAAGACTGGTAGATTGCTCCCCCATACTCCACTATGGGCGAGCCACTCTTCGGCACATCTTCACAAGTCCATTATCACCACAATGGATGGCAAGCTTCAATCACTTGATCTCTTCATGATGCATCACTTGAACTTGCACACGACAACCTAACCCCACAAAGAACTCTCACGAAGACCATGGGTTAGCATACAAAGCGTAATTGACAATGCCTACCATACCATGGGATCACTTGATCCCTCTCGGTACATCTTCTATGCTTTGTGTGTCGATCAACTTGATTCACTCCTTGACTTAATCTTGATCAACCTCTCACAAGACCAATCTTTAGGTAATTCCTTGAATAGCACCTTGGTCGACACAAACTCTCCTTGAAACCAACACATGTACTCCAAGAAAAGCCTATGGACAAAACCTTCAAATATACCAGAAGGCAACCATTAGTCCATAAAGATTGTCATCAATTACCAAAACCAAACATGGGGGCACCGCATGTTCTTTCACTTGTCTCCGGCATAGTCCAAGTCGGAATAGCCAACAAGATCAAAAGATGACCTCTTAGGATATGAAATGCCAAATTTTGGTGTATGAATTAAGTATCTCACTATCTCACTATCCTCTGATGATGAAGATGACATTCTTTGGGGGATGTTTGATATCATGCACACATCCACACACTTAGCATAATATCGGGACAGGAGGCACATAGATATAATAATGAACCAATCATAGATCGATAAACCTTTTGGTCAACTAGCTCGCCATCCTTAGTCAATTCAAGATGTCCACTAGTAGGCATGGGTGTATTCATACCTTTGCATTCTTGCATGTTGAACTTCTTGAATAAGTCCTTGGTATACTTTGTTTGGGAAACAAAGGTACCCTCCTTAGTTTGCTTGATTTGCAAACCAAGAAAGAACTTGAGTTCACTCATCATAGACATCTCAAACTTCTCCGACATTAGCTTTCCAAACTTTTCACTAAAATGAGGGTTAGTCGAACCAAATATGATATCATTAACATAAATTTGGCACACAAATAATTCAAACCCTTTTAGTAAAAAGAGTAGAATCAATCTCAAAGCCTTTTTCAATAAGGAACTTGGTCAAGCATTTATACCGCTCTAATAGCTTGTTTAAGACCATAAAGAGCTTTGTGAAGTTTGTAAGCATGGTCGGGTTTCTTAGTATTAACAAAGCCGAGAGGTTGTTTAACATAAACTTCCTCCTCAATTTCACCATTTAGAAAAGCACTTTTAATGTCCATTTGGTACAAGGTAATATCATGGTGATTTGCATAGGCAAGTAAGATGCGGATGGGCTCAAGTCTAGCAATGGGGGCATATGTCTCACCATAGTCCATACCTTCGACCTAAGTATAGCATTGGGCAACGAGATGTGCTTTGTTGCAAATAACGTGTCCATCTTCGTCTTGCTTGTTGCGAAACACCCATTTGGTACCGATGATGTTATGGTTTTTGTCGGGCTTCTTAACCAATGTCCACACTTGGTTCCTCTCAAAGTTGTGTAGCTCTTCATGCATGGCATTTATCCAATCCAGATCTTCCAATGCTTCTTCAACCTTCATGGGTTCAATGCTAGAGATGAATGAATAATGTTCACAAAAATTTGCCAAACGAGTTTTAGAGCAAGTGATTCTCCCGGTTTGGATATCATTGAAGATTTGTTCGACGGGATGGTCTCTTGTGACTCTTGCTCTAATTCCGGGAGCTTTTGTTTGGGTCGGGGTGGAACATCTTCTTCATCATCTTGTTCTTCCTCTTGGCCTTCTTCGTTGTTGACGTTGTCGTTCTCTTGATGAGGTGGAGAAGGAGGTTGATGAGGCTCATCTTGGTGTACTTCCTCATTTTCTTGATCTTGGCATGCCCCACTCATGGATGCCTCTGTGTCCACTCTTGGTTCACCTTGTCATGAGGTAGGGGCTTCCACTTGGACGGACGAGGTACTCTCCTTCACCTCCGTTGGACGAATCTTGCCAATAGACAAGTCTTGGATTACTTCCGAAGGGTCTTTGTCTCCTACATCAATTGGCAATTGCTCTACTTGCGAGCCGTTAGATTCATCAAACTTCACATATACCGTCTCTTCAATCTTTCGGGTGAAATTGTTGTAGACATGGTAAGTGTGAGAGTTTGAGCCATAACCAAGTAGGAAACCCTCATGAGATTTAGGAGCAAATTTAGAGCGACGATGCTTATCAAGAATATAGCACTTTGAGCCGAATACTCAAAAGTATCCAACTTGGGGTTTGTTATCGGTGAGGAGCTCGTATGCTGTCTTGCCGAGTAGCTTGTGAAGATACAAGCAATTTGTTGCATGACAAGCTGTCTAAACCGCTTCCGCCCAAAAGTGTTTTGGCGTCTTATACTCATCAAGCATCATTCTCGCCATCTTAATAAGAGTCCGATTCTTCCACTCAACAACTCCATTTTGTTGAGGCATGTACGTAGCCGAGAACTCATGTGAAATCCCTTCTTCGTCAAGAAAGGTATCCACATTTGCGTTCTTGAACTCCGTTCCGTTGTCACTGCGAACCTTCTTGATCTTCACTTCAAATTGATTTTGGGCCTTCCTAACGAAGTTCTTGAAGATTCTTTGGACCTGTGATTTATCATCAAGGAAGAACACCCACGTAAATCTTGAAAAATCACCGACTATGACTAGACCAAATGAGTTTCCACCGATACTTTTATAGGCGTTGGGACCAAAGAGGTCCATATGAAGCAGCCCGAGCGGTCTTCTCGTGGTCATGATATTCTTCACGAGGTGACTTCCTCCAACTTGTTTTCCTGCTTGACAAGCACTGCACAATCTATCCTTGTCAAATATAACATCTTTTACTCCAAGGATATGATCACCTTTAATAAGCTTATCAAGATTTCACATGCCTACATGACCTAACCTTCTATGCCACAACCAACCTTTAGAGGATTTAGCAATTAAACAAGTTCTAGGTTGAGCCTTTTTAGTGAAATCAACAATGTATATATCACCTGTACATATACCGGTAAAGATCATTTTATGATTATCTCTATGGAACACTTGGCAATCTACTTCAGTAAATAGGACATTGAAGCCAAAGTCATCAAGTCTAGATACGGAAAGTAAATTATAGCCAAGGGATTCAACGAGTGTAACATTTTGTATGGAGCTATCATGTGAGATGGCCACCTTACCAAGGCCAACCACCTTACCCTTTGAGTTATCACCAAAGGTGACATACTTTCGAGGGTCGTCGTTTTTAGCAAGCTCACGAAACATATCCTTGTCTCCGGTCATGTGATTGGTACATCCACTATCAAGAACCTATTCCTTTCCTCCAGCCATGTAGCCGCAAAGATTAGCCATAAGACCAAAGTGTCTCATAGAATCATCGAGATCAAAGTCACTATCATCATCCTCATCATAGTATCCATGTTCAACATCGTCTTGTGATTAATCTATTCCTAGAGAGAGTGATTCATTAGATAAGTGATCATCACAATCTTCATCTTTATGAATTCTAATGGCTTCAGAGATGGTATTGCTAATGATTCCAACATCTCCTTTGGCACGCATGAGGTTAGTAAGCTCAAATAAACAGTCACCAAACTTAAGATAATTGGAATTCATCTTGCTCAAGGCAATAGACTTATGAAGAATCTCATCTAAGTTTTGTAAGGAATAGTTTGGAAATCGTTCCTCAAGAAATCTCCATATAGTGTAAGCACAATCAAAGAGCAGGCAAGCTAGCAATCAAGTTTCTAGGTAATCCTCTAGTGATTAAATTGACATCTCTAAGATTACGGATCATGTCAATAGACTCATCAAGGTTAGGACTCAAGGGGTCAACAAGGGGTACACAAGGGCTAGTAATGTACTTGTTCAAGTGACATTCATTGAAAATCTCAAGCATTTCAATTTTTCACTCATGAAAGAACTCTCCATCAAGTATAGGCAATCTATGTCTAAGACTCTCCAACATGGACTCATCCATCTTCCTCCAATGGTGATTAAACCAAAGCAATAGAAACCAATGCTCTGATACCATTTGTATGATCAAAAAGAGATGTCTAGAGGGGGGTGATTAGACCCTCAACAAAGAAAAGTAGCAGTTTTTAATTTCTTTAAGTTGAGGTGGAGTTTGAGCACAAATTTAAACATTCACAATACATTTCAAGCAAGCATGTCAAGAGTATATGAGCAGCTGAAAGTAAAGCATGCAAGTTGCAAGAAAGTAAGGAGATGGGATTGGAGTGTGCACAAGCAATTGGAGACACGGAGATTTTTGGCGTGGTTCCGATAGGTGGTGCTATCATACATCCACATTGATGGAGACTTCAACCCACGAAGGGTAGCGGTTGCGCGAGTCCATGAAGGGCTCCACCCACGAAGGGTCCACGAAGAAGCAACCTTGTCTATCCCACCATGGCCATCGCCCACGAAGGACTTGCCTCACTTGGGTAGATCTTCATGAAGTAGGCGATCTCCTTGCCCTTACAAACTCCTTGGTCAACTCCACAATCTTGACGGAGGCTCCCAAGTGACACCTAACCAATCTAGGAGACACCACTCTCCAAAAGGTAATAGATTGTGTGTTGATGATGAACTCCTTGCTCTTGTGCTTCAAATGACAGTATCCCCAACACTCAACTCTCTCTCACAGATTTGGATTTGGTGAAAAGATGATTTGAGTGGAAAACAACTTGGGGAAGGCTAGAGATCAACATTCTTGTGGTTGGATTGGAATATCTTGGTCTCAACACATGAGTAGGTGGTTATCTCTTAGAAAATGGATGGTAGAAGTGTAGGAACGTTCTGATGGATTTCTCCATGAATGGAGGTTGGGTGGAGGGCTATATATAGCCTCCACACAAAATCTAGCCGTTACACATAATTTACCAAACTCGGTGGGACCGAATCGAGAAACTCGGTCAGACCGATTTGGTTCAAAATGTGAACGTTAGAGATTTCGGTGGGACCGATATGTTAACTCGGTGGGACCGATGTGCAAGGGTTAGGGTAAGACCTCAACTCGATTTGACTGATTACACAAACTCGGTGGGACCGATTTTGGTAATAAGCAAAACAGAGAGTTGGTCAAGCTAACTCGGTGGGACTGATTGCATATCTCGGTGAGACCGAAATAATTGCAATAGGCAACAGAGAGTTTTCAAGCCCATCTCGGTGAGACCGAGATCCCATCGGTGAGACCGAACTGATTAGGGTTTTTGGCAGTGGCTATGTCAAGTGAACTCGGTGGCGCCGGATAGATCAAATCAGTGGGGCCGAGCTTGACTTTTGGTTTGGGACATATGTGGAAATGAGAAAGTGATTGAGGGCTTTTGGAGCATATCACTAAGCACTTTGAGCAAGCAAGCCATTAAGCAACACCTCATCCCCTTTTAATAGTATTGGCTTTTCCTATGGACTCAATGTGATCTTGGATCACTAATGAAGAGTCTTGAGCTTTTGAGCTTTTTGCCAATCTTCTGTCATTAGCACCTTGAAGAGGTTCCACATCCTCTAGTCCACGCCACTCCACTGTTGAACTCATCTGAAATACACTAGGATGAAAATATTAGTCCAACAAGAGATATGTTGACATTAATTACCAAAATCACCCAGGGAGCACTTGTGCTTTCACATCTGGCCAAACCGGGCGCAACTGACCCTGTAGGAGGCGCGTACTCCACATTATTTATTGGAGCAATCCCCATGTTTTTTATACTATGATAAAAAATAGTGTTATTAAGTTTTTTTGAGCAACGATTGTGGGAGCTCCTATTTATCGCATTCTGCGGCAAATAGACGCCTCTTCGCATAGAGCGCGCGCAACTGGGCCTACCCATTGCGGTAAAGCTCTTAGCCACTGGCCGGGCGCAAAAATTCCAAAACATATAATATGGGCAACCAAAGATTCAATCTTGAGGCCTTCTGTTGCTGTCATCACCTCGCTAGACGGGTGAACTGACCAATGATTGTGGAAATGTGTAGCGCCAATTCTAAAGAACAAACTGCAGCAGGGTAACTCAACATTACTCGATGTTTTAAAGAACGCAAACAATTTGTTAAATTATAATTTCTTTTGAAAATGTGAACAATGTTTTGCAAACATGAATAATATTTGAAAACTTGGAATGCCTTTTTGAATTCTGAAGATGTATTGAAAATGAGAACAAAAAAATGAAATTCCGAACAATTTTCTAAAACACGAACAAAATTTAAAACTTCGAACTTGTTTGAAAATACGAACAAATTTAGAAATTCTGAACAATTTTTAGAAACACGAACAAAATTTTGAAACTCCTTTTTTGGAAACATGAACAGATTTTGAAATTCCAAACATTTGTTTGAAACTGCAAACTTTTTTTTTAAAAAAGAACAAAATATGAAACTTCATCTTGTTAAAATAAGAACAAATTTAGATATTGTCGGCGTTCTGGGAACGGGGGTCCCCAAACTTGCCTGCCTGCGGCCTGCAGCGTGGCTCAAGTGGGGGCCCAGTGCGGCCCATCTTCATCAGCTCAAGCTCAAGACCCTTGCGAGGGGCCAAGCCTCGCGGGGCGGACGACAGAAAGCTTCCTCAGAGGCAGCCTCATCAGGCAGGCTCGCGAGGAGGCGGAGAGATCAAGGCAGGGATACCTTGCGAGGAGCCCGTGACGCAAGCCATGACAACTGAGACCAGGTGGGCACCGACCTGCGCAGTGTCCTTGTTTCCCCTTTGGTGCAAAGGGGGCAAGAACATGCCAAGGCATCGGGCAAAGGTTACCATTCCGGTGCAATGAGACCAAGACCAGCAGAGCGGCAGGACGGAGGTCACCGTGGAGCCCAAGACGGCGTCATCACCGGTGCTTTTGGCAGCCGAAGATCACCTTTGGTCAGGATAACTTGTACTAGATGTTCCCCTTAAAAATGGCCAATTGTTGGCGCCCTTCCCGCTCATTATTTAGGGAGAGGCCCAGGGCTTCTATAAATAGAGCTAGCCACCACAGAGTAGAAGGAGGGGAAAAGGGAGAAAAGGAGAAGGGAGGACATCTAGAGATCTGATAGAGCCCTAGCAGAGAGAGAGAGAGAGAGGTGACTGAACTCACCCAAGCAGTTCATCGCATCAGCTCAAGAACACCTCTCGCGAGGTTGTTCTTCCCTTGTACGGTTCATCGTCAGCCCCTGAGGCAATCCACCACACCACACACTGGCGTAGGGTGTTACACCACAACGGTGGCCCGAACCAGTATAAACCTCATGTCCCTTGTGTTGTTCGTTGTTTCCAGCTTAGATCACTCGAGGAGATTGGACGTAGATCGGTAGGGGAGAGATCTCCGCGCGCACCCCAGTGTTTGAACCTCAAGGGTCTGTCGGAACCCGAAATCCGACATTTGGCGCGCCAGGTAGGTATGCGCCGGAAACTTTCTTTCGCTGTTCATGTGTGATCTTCCGTCGTGTCCATGGCTGACGCTCGTTGGGCTCGTGCCGAGCGTCGGGCTGCTGTCGCCACCCGCGTCGCCCAGACGGCGCCCGTCGGTGGATGCCCTCGTCGTTCCCCGTCGCCTGCCGCCAACGCCGCCACCGGCCGGCGGGGAACGAGCAGCAGGCCTCGTCCTAGCATCCT
Source organism: Triticum aestivum (assembly GCF_018294505.1). NCBI lineage: Eukaryota > Viridiplantae > Streptophyta > Magnoliopsida > Poales > Poaceae > Triticum > Triticum aestivum. The sequence goes on from NC_057794.1 coordinate 356,994,407, forward strand.
TCGGTACGGCGGGAGGGCTGCACCGCTACACCGTCGCTGACTCCAGCGCTTCATCCTCCCATGCTCGTCGCGCCCCCACGGAAGCGCATGCCGCGCTGCTCCTGGCAAGAGAGCTCCTGCACTACCGCCCCGTCGACGACCTCTACGAGGACTGGCTCGCCCGCATCACCGAGCTCGTCAGCGCCGCAGGGGGCACCCCCTTGTCGTCCTTCTCGCTGCCTCGCCCACCATTCCGCGCAGGAGGCGGGGATCAGGAGGTGCCTCCACCACCTCCTCCCCAAGAAGGCGCCCTGGCTCCAAGGCGCGTAGCCCCAGGGCGAGACCCTCCGCGTCCGGCGCCTGTGCAGCAAGAAAGGAGCTGCCAAGAGATCCCACATCCCCAAGAATGTGCTCATGCGCTCCCAGCGCCGGCGCGCCAAGATCGTGTCCCTACACCTCCACGCCAAGACCCCGCGCTGCTCCAAGCGGCGGCGCGCGGTAATCCCCAGGAACAAGCCCAGCACCAGCAAAAGGCGTCGATGGCCACAGCAGGCTGTCGTGCCCTCACCCCCGAGCTACGTGGTGTCGCATGGCCAGGCAAGTTCAAGCTTGACCTGCCCCCTCACTACGATGGCACGGCAGACCCCGCGGAGTTCCTACAGCTCTACGAGCTATGCATCGAAGCCGCCAACGGAGACGAAAGGGTCATGGCGAACTGGTTCCCTATGGCGCTCAAGGACAGGGCCCACACCTGGCTCCTGAACCTGGCTCCTGGCACAATCTCCTCCTAGGACGAGATGCGCACTCGCTTCATCGCCAACTTCTAGGGCACTCGCGACCGGCCCCCGGCCGTGAGCGATCTGCGCCGCATCAAGCAGCGGCAAGGGGAAACCCTGCAGAAATACATCCAGCGCTCCAACAATGCTCGCCTCAAGATTCCTAAGGTGATTGAAGAAGCCATCATCTCGGCCTTCTCCGATGGCGTACGCAACATCAAGATGAAGGAGGAGCTAGCAATCCATGAAGACCTGTGCACATCCCTGGAGCTGTTCAACTTGGCAACCAAGTGCACCAGGGCTGAGGAAGGGCGCCTCTCCCTCCTCGAACTTCCGGCTGCGCGTCGGATTTCGGGTTCTGGCAGACCCTTGAGGTTCGAACACTGGGGTGCACGCGGAGATTTCGCCTCCTACCTACCTGCACCCCTTCGCCTCACTAAGATCTAAGCTATGGAAAAAACAACACGAATGACACAGGGTTTATACTGGTTCAGGCCACCGTTGTGGTGTAATACCCTACTCCAGTGTGTGGTGTGGTGGATTGCCTCTTGGGCTGATGGTGATGAACAATACAAGGAAGAACAGCCTCGCGAGGGTCTGCTCTTGGCCGGGGCGATGAACTGCTGGGAGGAGTTCAGTCTCCCTTCTCTCTCTCTCTCTCTCTCTCTCTCTCTCTCTGATTCTATAACTCTTGATTCTCCCTCTCCCTGATTCTCGATCCCCCTCTCCCCTGGGGGTGGCTAGTCCTATTTATAGAGGCCCTGGTCCTCTTCCCAAATATCGAGCGGGAAGGGAGCCAACAATGGCGGGCTAATTTGAAGGGGGACAGCTAGTACGAGCTATCCTGACAAAAGTAGTCTTCGCCTGCACAAAGCTCTGGTGGTGACACCGTCTTGGGCTCCATGATGACCTCCATCTTGTAGTCCTCCTGGTCTTGGTCTTGTTGCACCGAAATGGCAACCTTTGCCTGATGCCTCAGTACTCCGCGGCTGCGCTTGCTCCCTTTGCACCAAAGAGGAAAGGAGGACGCTGCGCGGGCTGGCACCCGCCTGGCGCCTTTGGTCGTCATGGCTTGCGTCATGGGCACCTCGTGAGGTACCCCGCCTTGATCTCTCCTCCTCCTTGCGAGCCAGCCTGATGAGGCCGTGCCTGAGGAAGCTCCGCGTCGTCCGCCCCGCGAGGCTTGGCCCCTCGCGAGGGTCTTGGGTCTGTGTTGATGAAGATGGGTCATGCTGGGCCCCCCTTTGAGCCACGCCGTAGGCCGCAGGCAGGCAAGTCTGGGGACCCCCATTCCTAGAACGCCGACAGTAGCCCCCGGGCCCAAGGCGCGCCCAGACTTGGCCATGCAGGGAGGCGGAAGGGCGAGGGCGAAGCGCCGCGGGCCCTAACAGCCTGCGGCCTTGGGCGCCGCGTGGCGGTTGATTGGACATGAGCGCCTTAGCAACCATGCGAGTTGATAAAGGAGCGGCATCTGCCTAGGCTTTGCTTTTTGCTTTCTCCGGTTGCTGCTCAGATCCCCTTTCTTGCGCCTCTCCTTCCTTCCTCCAAAATTTCCAGATCTACTCCGATCGCGTGGCCTAGGAAGCCATGGCGCCTCGTCAGCCCCCGGCCGTAGCTTGGTACTCGTCTGCCCTGGACTCGCCGAACGTGTCGGAGGCGAGCCTTGCCCGGTTGCGCCGGATGGCGGCGGTGCTGGGCATCGACAGGACGAAGGTGTTCAAGGCCGGCTCCGCCACCCCTGAGGGTCAAGGGAGCACCTTCTATCCGTTCTTCGTAAGTGCCATTGCTGCTGGCCTGGTGCCTCCCTTCTCCGAGTTCTTCTTCTCTGTCCTCCACCATTACAAGCTACAGGCTCTGCATCTCCACCCCAACTCTGTTCTTCTCCTGGCAATCTTCGCCTATTACTGCGAGGCTCACGTAGGGGTGCAGCCCTTAGTGGCCTTGCTGCGCCACTACTTCTACCTCCGGACCTCTCGTGGTCCTGCTTCCGTGTGCGCGAGCTTCATCACGTACGGCGGCGCCATTGCCATCTCGAACCCTAGGAAAAGGATTGAGGGCTTCAGGAGCAAGTGGGTCTTGGCGGATGCTGGGCACATTCACCCTCAGCTGATCTTGCCCACGGAGTAGCCCACGAGCTCCAGCGATTGGGGTCGAGCGGAGCTTGCGGACCCCCGCGCGAAGCTGGTGTTGGAGAAGATGGATGCGGATCTGAGGCCGGTCAACATGACGGCGGCGAAGCTGACCGGCGCGTCGCTGCTGAGAGAATTCCTGGGGCACCAGCTGGCTTCGCTTCGGCTGTACTCACTCCTGATGTGGAGGCCCCGTCCGAGCCCCGCGGCCTTGGCCGGCGGAGATCTGGCTGCGGTCCTCCAATCTCTGGTCGGGGGCGATGTGGCGAGGTTGGAGGGTGCTCCTACGCCCTTGTTCCTTCGCGACGACTGGGAGCAGGTAGTGGAGTCCATGTCCGTCTTCAACGGGGATGGGCCCGTGCCCATGGAAACTCCCGAGGAACCGGTGGACGTGCCCTCCGACGACTCCAGTGAAGAGGAGGAAGGAGGGGAGCGGGAAAGAGGGCCTGACTCCGAGGCGACTGACGGAGAGTCGAGGGATCCCCTCCCCCGGCTCAGGTCCCGCGTTCTTCGCCTCTCCCCGAATGATGACAACGAGGATGACGACAAGGATGACGACGAGCAGGACGGCGGGAGCTTGCCCCCGATCCCGAAGAAGGACAGGACCGGGCTGATCTCCCGCGGCTCTGCCCCGGCCCCGAGGCAGACCGCACCTTCCACTTCCAAGCTTCCCGAGGTTGACCGTTCCAGCCGTCTTTCAGGCTTCAAATTTCGCCGGAGGCCGCTCGAGCTCACTGGCGACGACCCGTAAGCGTTTGGTTCTTGTCTTTATTTCTTATTCTGCTTCTGAGGCTTGACGTCCGCATCTCTTGGACAAGCGGGCGCCCGCAGCAAAGAAGTCGAAGGGAGCTCCTGAGGTTCCATCCGTGGCAGCGCCTCTGCTCGTGAAGGAGGGTGACCGCGACGCACGGGCTTCTCCTACCCGGTCGTCCTCACGAAGCCTAGCTAAGCCGACTGGGGCGAGCTCGGCCCCCACGGCCCAAGTGGCTCCCGAGGTGTCCTTGCCTACCGCCGCCACTACAGCCGTTGGGGCGCAGCAGACCCCGCCTCGGGATGCTGTGGCCATGCAGCCGCCTTCTCCTCCTACTCCACCGACTGCTGTCTCTCCGACTCCTTCTGCCGTTCTGGATCATGCTGTCGCTGAGCTGGACCGACTGCGGCAGGATCTTCTTGGCGCCGACCCTCGCTTGATGGTCGGGCGCTTGGAGCTGGCTTCCGGATGGGTTCGCTCCGATGCTTCGATTCGGGCGGCGCTGGTCCAGGCCTCGACGGCTTGCGATGAGGAGAAGCAGGCCGTCCTTGAGGCGAAGGCTGCTCATGACGCAGCCCTGGGGGAGATGGTCGACATCCATGGTCGCTGCAAGGCGCTGGAGGACGAGCTGCAGGGCCTGCGGGACCAGCTTGCGAAAGAGGTCCGCCTTCGCCAAGAGCAGGAAGAAGGTGTGAAGGCTCGCGAGGCGGCCGTCAAGGAGAGGGAGGTCAAGCTTAGGAAGCGCCGTGACCACCTAGGCGTGCTGGAGCAGGAGTTGGGGGCGAGGAAGGCCGAGCTGGACGACAAGGCCCTGGTACTTGCCGAGGACCGCGTGGCCTTCACGGAGATGGAGGTGAAGGCTCGCTCCTCGCTGAGGACGATTTACTACAGCGGCCTGGAGAGCCCGCTGGCTGGCGCTGAGGACGGCCTCGCCAAGCTGCTTCCCTTCCTGGTTCGCGCTCTTGAAGATGTCGCCCTTGGCCTTGGCCCCACGGCCGAGGCCGAGGCGTGTGTCCTGTCTTCTGTAGCACTGACGCGGGTGCTCACCCACATCTACCTTCACGATCCCGACGTCGACCTCGACGGCCTGCTGGAGCCAGTAAGCGGCGAGCGTGCCGCTGCCGCTGCCGAGGCCGTGAAGGGTCGCGCGGAGGCTCTGCTGGGGAAGTTCCGGGCCTTCAGCACCAAGCCGAAGCAAGGCGCTGCCGACCCCACTGCTCCATGAGGCGCACCCACTCCGCGCTGCTCCACCGCCGACAAGTGACTTCGTTGTGGCTCATGTCCTGCCTTTGATTCCTGCACATGTATCATGCCTCGGGGAGGCGTTTAAACTTGCATTTGGCATTGAGATAACAGTGTGGACTGTAATATTTGCTTTTGAATTGCTTGAAATTTGCACTTTTCCTTCCTACTTGCTTATGTTCTACGCCGGCAGAGCCCATCACCGTGCATACCTCACCCAGCGTTAGTCCCGACCGGAAACCAGGACGGGGCCAAGGAGTGAGGGGCTACGTGACAAGTTAGGCTCCTGAGTCGCGATGCTCAGGAGTCCCCCTTGGCGCACGAACAACAAGTAGGGAGGTGTGATGTGGGTAGATCTACCATTCTACGTCTGCAGAGCCCGGCCGCGCGCATACCTCACCCAGCGTTAGCCTTTCGGAACTAAGGAGTGAGGGGCTACGTGACCAGTTAGGCTCCTGAGTCGCGATGCTCAGGAGTCCCCCTTGACGCTCAAACGGCCTTCGTACCTTGGCTCCGCTCGGGGAGAGACGCGCGACGAACCAGGCCCGGGGTGGGGCCTGGCTGGGCGGCGTGCGTCTGGGCGTGACCCAGGCGCAGCCCCCGTGCCCAGCCTCCTCGCGCGGCACTCCCGAGGGGAGGCGTTACGATGAGGCTAGACACTGAGCTCTGGGCTCCCTGAGGTTGATGCGGCCCGGGGGCCACCCTCAATTGTTTATCACCAGCGCGGAGCATAGCGCTTCTGTATGTGTACGGGCATAGCCGCTCCTCGGCAGTGTCATCAGCCAGCGCGGAGCATGGTGCTTCCACTGGTATGTGGGAGGGGGCCCCCCTCCGGGAGGAGCCCCCGGGGCGTGTACAGCCCCACCCTGACACGTGGCTGGCACGGTAGGGCCTGGCGAGGTGTATCTGGGCACCCGTGGGCCAGCGCGGGACTCACGGGGCCCTACCTCTAGGCGGGTTGCGCCTGGCATTGGGCCTTATCTTGTGATGTGTCCCTGCAAATTTGGTTAGATGCCGGCACTCTACGTCCTCGGGTCCCGGCCCTCGAGCTGGTCTCAGCCGTCGCTGGTATGCCAGGTCGCGATGCCGTGGACAAGGCCAGAGGATGAGGGCTGGAGAGCCAGTAAGAGCCCTGAGTCGCGATGCTCAGGTACCCCCCCCCTTTAACGTGCAAGCGGTCGGCATGGAGAAGAAGAGGTGTCATGGACCGGCATCAAATAATCAAGCATGGTGGGTATGACGCATAACCAGAAATAACTGCAAAGATACACGCCGCTGGGTCTGGCCTGAGCGACTCGGGGATCATGCAGCCCAAGGGGCGCCCCCAACAAGGTAAGCTAACAACATGAAATAGAAGGGATACATGCCGCAGGGACGGACCCACACGGCCTGGGAATAATGTAGCCCTGGGGGGGCGCTCCCAGCTGGAAGTGAAACTTGAAAGATGTCACCTGATGATGTTGAGGACGAAGGAGTGTTGGTGTAGCAGACTCGGTGGGCTGCGGAAGCCGATCCTCACGAGCCCCCAGGCCCAGGGGCCTCGGGAGGCTCCGGAGGCGCTGGTGGCTCTTCGCGGACCATCTCCATCTCCACCAGGGCTGCGGAACGCCTGGCCTCTTGAGCCTCCATGATGCCCCTCATGAGGCGCTGGTACGTGGCAGCCCCGTTCGGCAAGCCGTAAGGCATGCGAACGTAGCTGTGGGGTGGGTCTTCGCAGCGCCCCACTCGCGAGGGCCAGAGGCGCTCCAGAGAGGCGACTCGATTGAGCCCTTGTATGTCAATGCAGACACGCAGCCCACCATCCTCGCCTGGATGGGGAGCCACAGCTGGTAGGCGGCAGCCGCCTTTCATGACTCTTGACTCCTATAGCTCCTGAATGGCCTTGCTGACGAACTCTTGAGGGTCTGGCTCTCCTTGCCTTACTCCTTCTTGAGGGAAACATGCTTCGAAACACGCCTCCATGTGGTGCCCAAGCGCCTCCCTCCTGACCTTAGCCAGGTCGGTGGCCCTCCAGGGGAGAGCCCCCGAGCCCTGCCTGAGGAGGGCGCCGAGCGCGCTTTCCTATGCGATGGAAGGAGGTTCCCCATGGGCAGGCGCGGGCCCTGAGGGGCCTGCCTCCTGAGGGGCCGGGCCGGACGATGTCTTCTTCTTCTTGGGGGCGGTCTCGGGAAGCCTCCTGCTTCTGCGATCCGGGTCTTCCAGTGATGCGGCCTGGAAGGCTCGTTCCAGGGAACACACCGCGTCCTTCTCTTCACAGGGCACCATGATGACTCCGCCACTTCCTGGCATCTTGAGGACGTTGTAGCCGTGGTGAGTTACGGCCATGAACTTGGCCAGCGCTAGGTACCCAAGGATGGCGTTGTACGGCAGGCGAATGTGAGCGACGTCGAAGTCGATGAGCTCGGTGCGGTAGTTGTCGCATGCCCCGAAGGTGACAGGGAGGCGGACCTGCCCAATCGGGACCGTGAAGCCGTCAGTGACTCCAGAGAAAGGCTTGGTTGGCTGAAGCTGGTTGTAGGGCACTTGGAGATTGTTGAATGTTTCCTCGGACAGGACGTTGAGCCCTGCCCCGCCATCGATGAGGGTCCTGGTGACCACCTCGTTGTTGATGATTGGGGAATAAAGCATCGGGAGGACTCCGGCTATGGCCGCACACTTGAGCTGATCTGCTGAGCTGAACATGATGGCGCATGCCGACCACCTGAGAGGGCGCGTGGCTTCCAGCTTGGGGAGGACTGCATTCACTTCGCGGGCGAACTGCTTGAAGATGCGTTGAGAGGCTGCGGCTTGAGCCTCGCCCAGGATGCAGGCGATCACGCGCGGCTCCTGGAAGCCCCCACCCCCCTCGTCCTGATGGCGGTCCTCGTTTCTCCTTGGCTGCGGCGACAGCGGAGGGAGGCCTGCGTTGCCTTGCGGGCGATCCTCGCGAGGCTGATCCCTCCAGTCTCCCTCGCGAGGCGGGTCTTGCCAGCGATCCTCGCGAGGTTGATCGCGCCACCCTTAGCGCGGGCAGTGGTGTTCCCAGCGTCCTGCGTTCCTTCCTCCTCCTCGGCCGTAGCCCCGGTCACCGTGGTCGGGGCGACGGCCGATCCTTCCTTCTCGCACGGCTCGGAGCTCTTGACATTCGTTGGTGTTTTGGGTGTGGAGGTCGTGGTACACACAGTACCAACTGCCCTTGGAAGGTTCGGGCTGATCTCTACCCCGCTTGGTGTCTGGTTCTGCCGCGAGCACGGCAGCCCCCTTGCGCTTCACATCCTTGGCCTTGGGCTTCTTCTCTTCTGGGTCTGCGGCAGGCAGCTCGAGGAGGGAGAGACGCCCTTCCTCAGCCCTGGCACACTTGGTTGCCAAATTGAACAACTCTAAGGAAGTGCACATGTCTTCATGCATCGCCAGCTCCTCCTTCATCTTGACATCGCGCACGTCGTCGGAGAAGGCTGAGATGATGGCCTCCTCGGTCACCTTGGGAATCTTGAGGCGTGCGTTGTTGAAGCGCTGGATGTACTTCTGCAGGGTCTCTCCGGGTTGTTGCTTGATGCGGCGCATGTCGCTCACGGTGGGTGGCCGGTCGCGAGTACCTTGGAAGTTGGCGATGAAGCGGGTGCGCATCTCGTCCCAGGAGGAGATCGTGCCTGGAGCCAGGTTCAGGAGCCAGGTGCGGGCCCCGTCCTTGAGCGCCATGGGAAACCATTTCTCCATGACCTTCTCGTCTCCGTTGGCAGCTTCGATGCCCAGCTCATAGAGCTGGAGGAACTCCGCAGGGTCGGCCGTGCCGTCGTAACGAGGAGGCAGGTCTGGCTTGAACTTGCCGGGCCACGCGACGCTGCGTAGCTCGATGGTGAAGGCACGGCAGCCTGCTGTGGCCACGGGAGGCCTTGGGTGATGGAGAGCTTGGTCTTGCATGTCCCCACGCGCTGCAGCTGGGAGCAGCACGGGGTCTTGACGTGCGGGAGCAGGAGCATGGTCGCGGCGTGCTGGAGAAGGGAGCGCCCAGGCAGCTTCTTGCGGGCGAGGGACTTCTTGGCAGCTCTGCTCTTGTCGTGCTGGCACCTGACGGAGCGGGTTCCGCCCAGTGGCTGTGCGCCTTGGAGCCATGGCGCCTTCTTGAGGAGGAGGCGGCTGGGGCGCCCCCGGAGCTTCGTCGCCCGCGCGGGGTGGGGTGCGGTGCAGCGGAACGGATGGCGCAGGAGAGCCCCCTGCGGCACGGACGAGCTCGGCGATGCAGTCGAGCCATTCTTCATAGACATTGTCGACGGGACGGTAGCGCAGGAGCTCCTTTGCCGCGATGAGCGCAGCTCAAGCCTCCATGGGTCCGCGGAGCACGCGGGACGAAGAACCAGCTGGGGTGAGCGAGGGAGTAGCGGTGCGGCCGTCTTGCCGCACGGACGGATGCTGAGACGACGCTTGCTGCTCGTCCCCCGCCGGGCCGGTGGCGGCGTTGACGGCAGGTGACGGGGAACGGCGAGGACGCCCGCCGACAGGAGCTGTCTGGGCGACGCGGGAAGCGAGAGCGGCCCGGCGCTCGGCGCGGGCCCGACGAGCGTCAGACATGGACGCGATGGTCGGAGGAGAACGGGGTGGTGGAAGACAAATTCCGGCGCACCCCTACCTGGCGCGCCAAATGTCGGATTTCGGGTTCCGGCAGACCCTTGAGGTTCGATCACTGGGGTGCGCGCGGAGATTTCGCCTTCTACCTACCTGCACCCCTCCACCTCGCTAAGATCTAAGCTATGGAAAGAACAGCACAAGAGACACAGGGTTTATACTGGTTCGGGCCACCGTTGTGGTGTAATACCCTACTCCAGTGTGTGGTGTGGTGGATTGCCTCTTGGGCTAATGATGATGACCAATACAAGGAAGAACAGCCTCGCGAGGGTCTGTTCTTGGCTGGGGGATGAACTGCTAGGAGGAGTTCGGTCACCCTTCTCTCTCTCTCTCTTCTCGATTCTCTCCCTGATTTCGATCCCAGCTTGTTTCTGGGTTGTCCGATTCTAGATCTCCTCTACCCTGGGGGTGGCTAGCCCTATTTATAGGCAAAGGCCCTGGGCCTCTTCCCAAATATTGAGCGGGAAGGGCACCAACAATTGGCCATTTTGGAGGGGAACATCTGGTACACTTATCCTGACTAAAGTTGGTCCTCGCCTGCCAAAGGCTTTGGTGGTGACGCTGGCTTGGGCTCCACAATGACTTCCTCCCTGCCGTTGGACTGGTCTTGGTCTCGTTGCATCGAAACGGGTGCCTTTGCTTAATGCTCTCGCCTGCGCTTGCTCCCTTTGCACCAAAGAGGAAACGAGGACACTGCGCGGCTGGCGCCCGCCTGGTGCCTTTGGTCGTCATGGCTTGCGTCACGGGCACCTCGTGAGGTACCCCGCCTTGATCTCTCCGCCTCCTTGCGAGTCAGCCTGATGAGGCCGTGCCTGAGGAAGCTCCGTGTCGTCTGCACCACGAGGCTTGGCCCCTCGCGAGGGTCTTGGGTCTGTGTTGATGAAGATGGGCCGTGCTGCCCCCCCCCCTTTGAGCCACGCCGCAGGCCGCAGGCAGGCAAGTCTGAGGACCCCCGTTCCCAGAACGCCGACAGTATTATTTCCAACAAGTCTGTTGCTCGCTCCATTGTTCCGGAGAACAGAGTCTTAGTCATCTTGCCTATGAGGCTTGGTTCACAAGCATCGACTGATTCATAATCAAGTGATTCCAAAAGCCCATCAGCATGGATTTTCTTCATGTGCTTTACACCAATATAATCTAAACGGCAGTTCCACAAATAAGATGCACTATCATTATTAACTTTGCATGTTTTGGCTTCAATATTATGAATATGTGTATCACTACGATCGAGATTCAATAAACCATTCACCTTGGGTGTATGACCATTGAAGGTTTTATTCATGTAAACAAAACAACAATTATTCTCTGACTTTAAATGAATAACCGTATTGCAATAAACATGATCAAATCGTATTCATGCTTAACGCAAACACCAAATAACATTTATTTAGGTTCAACACTAATCCTGAAAGTATAGGGAGTGTGCGATGATGATCATATCAATCTTGGAACCACTTCCAACACACATCGTCACTTCACCCTTACCTAGTCTCTGTTCATCCTGCAACTCCCGTTTCGAGTTACTAATCTCAGCAACTGAACTAGTATCAACTACTAAGGGTTGCCATAAACACTAGTAAAGTACACATCAATAACATGTATATCAAATATACCTTTGTTCACTTTGCCATCATTCTTATCCGCCAAATACTTGGGGTAGTTCTGCTTCCAGTGACCAGTCCCTTTGCAGTAGAAGCACTTAGTCTCAGGCCTAGGTCTAGACTTGGGCTTCTTCACTTGAGCAGCAACTTGCTTGTCGTTCTTCTTGAAGTTCCCCTTCTTCCCTTTGCCCTTTTCTTGAAACTAGTGGTTTTGTCAACCATCAACACTTGATGCTTTCTTGATTTCTACCTTCGTCGATTTCAGCACCATGAAGAGCTTGGGAATCGTTTCCGTTATCCCTTGCATATTATAGTTCATCACGAAGTTCCAGTAACTTGGTGATAGTGACTAGAGAACTCTGTCAATTACTATCTTATCTGCAAGATTAACTCCCACTTGATTCAAGCAATTGCAGTACCCAGACAATCTGAGCACATGCTCACTGGTTGAGCTATTCTCCTCCATCATTGTAGGCAAAGTACTGTCAGAGGTCTCCTACCTATCGACACGGGCATGAGTATGAAATACCAATTTCGACTCTTAGAACATCTTATATGTTCTATGACATTTCAAAACATTTTTGAAGTCCCGGTTCTAAGCCGTAAAACATGGTGCACTAAACTATCAAGTAATCATCATACCGAGCTTTGCCAAACGTTCATAACGTCTGCATCTGCTCATGCAATAGGTCTGTCACCTAGCGGTGCATCAAGGAGATAATTCTTTTGTGCAGCAATGAGGATAATCCTCAGATCACGGACCTAGTCCGCATCATTGCTACTATCACCATTCAACATAGTTTTTCTCTAGGAACATATCAAGAAATAAATGGGGAGCTACATCGCGAGCTATTGATCTACAACATAGTTATGCAAATACTATCAGGACTAAGTTCATGCTAAATAAAGTTCAATTGATCATATTACTTAAGAACTCCCACTTAGATAGACATCCCTCAAATCATCTAAATGATCACGTGATCCAAATCAACTAAACCATGTCCGATCATCACATGAGATGGAGTAGTTTTCAATGGTGAACATCACTATGTTGATCATATCTACTATATGATTCACGCTCGACCTTTCGGTCCCCAGTGTTCCGAGCCCATATCTGCATATGCTAGGCTCGTCAAGTTTAACCCGAGTATTTATGTGTGTGCAAAACTGGCTTGCACCTGTTGTATATGAATGTAGAGCATATCACACCCGATTATCACGTGGTGTCTCGGCACGACGAACTTTGGCAACGGTGCATACTCAGAGAGAACACTTGTACCTTGAAATTTAGTGAGAGATCATCTTATAATGCTACCGTCAATCAAGCAGAATAAGATGCATGAAGGATAAACATCATATGTAATCAATATAAGTGATATGATATGGCCATCATCATCTTGTGCCTTTGATCTCCATCTCCAAAGCACTGTCATGATCACCATCGTCACCGGCGCGACACCTTGATCTCCATCGTAGCATCATTGTCGTCTCGCCAACTATTGCTTCTACGACTATTGCTACCACTTAGTGATAAAGTAAAGCAATTAGAGGGCGATTGCATTGCATACAATAAAGCGACAACCATATGGCTCCTGCCAGTTGCCGATAACTGTGTTACAAAACATGATCATCTCATACAATAAAATTTAGCATCATGTCTTGACCATATCACATCACAACATGCCTTGAAAAAACAAGTTAGACGTCCTCTACTTTGTTGTTGCAAGTTTTACGTGGCTGCTACGGGCTGAGCAAGAACCGTTCTTAACTACGCATAAAAACCACAACGATATTTCATCAAGTTAGTGTTGTTTTAACCTTCAACAAGGACCGGGCGTAGTCACACTCGGTTCAAGGAAAAACTGACACCCGCCAGCCACCTGTGTGCAAAGCACGTAGGTAGAACCAGTCTCGCGTAAGTGTACGCGTAATGTCGGTCCGGGCCGCTTCATCCAACAATACCGCCGAACCAAAGTATGACATGCTGGTAAGCAGTATGACTTGTATCACCCACAACTCACATGTGTTCTACTCGTGCATATAACATCTACGCATAAACCTGGCTCTGATACCATTGTTGGGGAACGTTGTAATTTCAAAAAAATCTTACACACACGCAAGATCATGGTGATGCATAGCAACAAGAGGGGAGAGTGTTGTCTACATACCCTCATAGACCATAAGCGGAAGCGTTATGACAACGTGGTTGATGTAGTCGTGCATCTTCACGATGTACCGATCCTTAGTACCGAACATACAACACCTCCGCGTTCAGCACACGTTCAGCTCGGTGACGTCCAGCGAACTCACGATCCAGTAGAGCTTCGGGGAAGAGCTTCGTCAGCACAACGGCGTGGTGACGGTGTTGATGAAGCTACCGACATAGGGCTTCTCCTAAGCACCGCTACGATATAACCGAGGTGGATTACGGTGGAGTGGCGCACCACACATGGCTAAGAAAGATCAATGATCAACTTGTGTGTCTTGGGGTGCCCCCTGCCCCCGTATATAAAGGGGCAAGGGGGAGGCCGGCCGGCCCTTGCAGGGCGTGCCAGGAGGAAGAGTCCTCCTCCTAGTAGGAGTAGGACTCCCCTTTCCTACTCCTACTAGGAGGGGGAAGGATAGAGGAGAGGGAGAAGGAAGGAGAGGGAGGAAAGGAGGAAAGGGGGCCCGGCCCCCTAGTCCAATTCGGTTTGGGCTAGGGGGGCCACGCACCTTGCCTTGTCCTGCCTCCTCTCTTCCACCACTTGGCCCATGAGGCCCAATACTTCTTCCCCCGTATTCCTGTAACTCCCCGATACTCCGAAAAATACGCGGATCACTCGGAACCTTTCCGATGTCCGAATATAATCGTCCAATATATCGATCTTTATGTCTCGACCATTTTGAGACTCCTCATCATGTCCCCGATCTTATCCGGGACTCTGAACTATCTTCGGTACATCAAAACACATAAACTCATAATATCGATCGTCATAGAACTTTAAGCGTGCGGACCCTACAGGTTCGAGAACTATGTAGACATGACCGAGACTCATCTCATGTCAATAACCAATAGCGTAACCTGGATGCTCATATTGGCTCCTACATATTCTACGAAGATCTTTATCAGTCAAACCGCATAGCGGTATACGTTGTTCCCTTTGTCATCGGTATGTTACTTGCCCGAGATTCGATCGTCAGAATCTCAATACCTAGTTCAATCTCGTTACCGGCAAGTCTCTTTACTCGTTCCATAATGCATCATCCCGCAACTAACTCATTAGTCACTTTCCTTGCAAGGCTTATAGTGATGTGCATTACCAAGAGGGCCTAGAGATACCTCTCCGACAATCGGAGTGACAAATCCTAATCTCGATCTATGCCAACTCAACAAGTACCATCGGAGACACCTGTAGAGCACCTTTATAATCACCCATTTACGTTGTGACGTTTCGTAGCACACAAAGTGTTCCTCCGGTATTCGGGAGTTGCATAATCTCATAGTCAGAGGGACATGTATAAGTCATGAAGAAAGCAGTAGCAACAAACTAAACGATCATCGTGCTAAGCTAACGAAATGGGTCAAGTCAATCACATCATTCTCTAATGATGTGATCCCGTTAATCATATGACAACTCATGTCTATGGATAGGAAACTTAACAATCTTTGATTCAACGAGCTAGTCAAGTAGAGGCATACTAGTGACACTCTGTTTGTCTATGTATCGACACATGTACTAAGTTTCCGGTTAATACAATTATAGCATGAATAATAAACATTTATCATGGTATAAGGAAATAAATAATAACTTTATTATTGCCTCTAGGGCATATTTCCTTCAGGGTTGTAGCAAGCCTTGTTGTTAATTCACATTTTAGTGATATTGTGAACCCATTTGCTTGTTGGGTGTGTGTGGGGATGTAGCGACCCGACCTCAAACGGTCAAGTCTCTGTGCTTCAGTGTCATCCCTGTATGGTAATGCTAACACACGCAGTACTCGAGGATTTATAACAGAGTAGCAATCACACACTTATTACAATAAATATGGCTTAAGACCATCTAATACGATAACAACAAAAGGCTTGGAAGATAAAGTGAGTCCATCAACTCCAACGGCATTGCTGAGCTGCACGGCAATGACCTAACGAACCTTACTCCTCGTTTGAAAAGTCTGCAACATAATACGTTGCAGCCCGAAAACAGGTCAGCACATGGAACATGCTGGCAAAGTAACACAGTAGAGCAAGAACAGAATATGCCATCACTACATGCATATTTGGCTAGTGGAAAGCTCTATGGTTACAGTTTTGCGAAAAGCCAATTTTTTCCTACAACAAAGGAATAGATTTTAATTTAACTATCATGGTAGTTGAAACATCATTGAGAAGGTTCCTCCAACTCAATCGCAATTAAAGTAATTAACAACCCAACAATATTAAGTTAAAAGTGATGAGATACTTAAGATACTCCAAGTACTAGATACTCAAGATTGTCCATAACCGGGGACACGGCTAACCATGATTAGATTGTTCACTCTGCAGAGGTTTGCGCACTTTTCCCCACAAGACTCGATCGCCTCCGTTGAATTTCTCGCACTACATGATGTTTGAGAAATGGATGACCGAGACACAGTCTTTCAGGAACATTAACTCTCTACTCTGGGCGGACCATACCAAACCTACAACCCACTACCAGCTGATCCA
Source organism: Triticum aestivum (assembly GCF_018294505.1). Lineage (NCBI taxonomy): Eukaryota > Viridiplantae > Streptophyta > Magnoliopsida > Poales > Poaceae > Triticum > Triticum aestivum. The sequence continues at coordinate 357,010,174 of NC_057794.1, forward strand.
CCTCTTCAAGAGCTTCACATAACTTACTCAACTATGCTAGAGCCCATAATAGCTTGTGGATGCACACGGAAGTTTCTAGCATGAATCATCTCAGTTCCCTTTGAGCCTGAGTGGCGGTCCATAGGAAAATCACACGGAACCCCGGGATTTCGAAAAATACAGGCAACACTGGTACTCCAGGTGCCTCAATCCACCCAGATGTGCATTCAAGTTGCCACCTTAAGTTAAACCATTAATTAACAATCTCACATCTGTCATGGATTTCACTCACCCAAACCACCTCTACGAGCATAGCATAGCAATATAAGCAATTCGTATAAGTAACTCCCAAGGTTTGAATATAACAGGGCAATAGGTTCTACCTCATCAACTACTTCCCAACCCACAAGTTAATGACATCCTAACCATGCAATGTTTGAGGATTGGAACTAATGCATAAAAACTAGGTGATAAAGGGATATGATCAAAGTGTTACTTGCCTTGCCGACGATCCATGAAACCTAGGGACTCCAAATAACATGCTTCGCACTCCGGGAATTCTACCGCAAACAAACAATATCATACATAAGCAAACAAGCAAAGAAGCACGGGTGAAACTCAAATAAGAAGATCTACCAGAAAGTTCAACTTAAGAAGTCCGGTTAGCAAAAGAATCAAATCAAACAGAGCAACGAAATTCAAACGGCGAAAGAAACAAGATCCGTTTACTAATCTGGACTAAGGTCAAATTTTACAGTAGCAAAATCTTGTTTAAGTTGATTAAACAGAAAGAGGGTCTCGAGACGAAGATCTAGGCGCTTCAATCGCCTGATTCTGACAAACGAGCGAGAAGATAAACTAGAATGAAGATCGGATCAGAAATCGCGACCAGAAATAATCGTGAAAAAATCCGATAAAAGAAAACTGATGAACAGGCTAACGAACGAGCGTTCGTTGTCTGTAACTAACGGGCGAAACCCATTCGTTGAAACGAACATACGGACGAACGTCCACTAAAGACAAGAACTGGAAAAAACCGGTGAACTGATCTAAAAAACGAACTAGGGTTTTTCTAAAAACAACCGAATCGGTTTTGTTTTAAAAAACTGGTAGCGAACGGCTACCTCGTCGGTCTGGCGAGATGCGGGAACGGCAGCGGGGCGAGGCGGCGGCGAGCGGCGGCGGCGAGGCGCAGCAGCGATGGGGCGGCGGGGTGGGTGGTGGCAGCGGTGGGGGGCTGGGTATTTAAAGGGGGGGCTGAATTGGGGAGGGGGCATGGGCGGCGGGGGAGGCGGATTCCGTCTCGGACTCCTCCGAGTCGGCGGCGGTGGCGCGGCCAGTCTCCTGGAGGGAGACGGCGCCCCGGAGGGAGTGGGCCGGCCCGGCTGGGGTTTTGGCCCAGTCGGCGCCCCGGGATCTTTTTTTTAAACAATTCCGCCGAACAGAAAAGAAAATCCTAGAAAATAATATAAAAAATCTAAAAATGCCAAAACAAATTTTCATCGTCTAAATAAAATATTTAGAACGGGATGAACATTTTCTTGGCCCTAAAATGCAACTTTGAAAAACATGCAATTTTTCTAATGCAAATAAAATTGCAATAAAATCCAAATAAAAACAAATATTTGATTTTAATATTTTTCCTCCCATATTTCATTTATTTTGGAGAAGTCATATTATCTCCTCACATATATTTTAATATGAAATATTTTTGGAGAGAAAAATAATTAAAACCAAAAATCCTCGTTCCAAAATTTGATAAAAAGCAAATTTGAAAATCGGAGAAATCCCCAACTCTCTCCGAGGGTCCTTGAGTGCTTAGGATTTCGAGGATCGTGAGATGAAATGCAATAAAATATGATATGCAAGAATGATCTATGTATAACATTCCAAATTAAAAATTTGGGATGTTACAAACCTACCCCCCTTAAGATGAATCTCGCCCTCGAGATTCGGGTTGGCTAGAAAATAGGTGTGGGTGGTCTTTGCGAAGATCATCCTCTCGTTCCCAGGTGGCTTCATCCTCGGTATGGTGGCTCCATTGAAGTTTTCAAAAGTTGATAACCTTGTTGCGGGTGACTCGACCAGCAAACTCCAAAATCTTGACTGGCTTCTCCTCATAAGTCAAATCATTGTCCAACTGAATCGCCTCCAAGGGTACGGTATCTCTTAGCGGTATATTGGCCATCTCAGCATTGCACTTCTTCAACTGGGAAAGGTGAAACACATCGTGAACTCCTGACAGTCCTTCAGGTAACTCCAACTTGTAGGCAACTTCTCCCATCTGTTCCAAAACACGATACGGTCCTACAAATCTCGGGGCTAACTTTCCCTTGACTCCAAAACATTTCACTCCTCGCAAAGGTGATACTCGCAGATATGATATGTCTCCAATTTCATAGGTTACCTCCTTGCGTTCCGAATCTGCATAACTCTTCTGTCTTGACTGAGCTATCTTCAGTCTATCTTGAATCAGTTTAACTTTCTCCTCAGACTCTTTGATCAAGTCTGGTCCAAACAACTGTCGGTCTCCAACTTCATCCCACATCAATGGTGTTCTGCACCTTCGTCCATATAGGGCTTCGAATGGTGCCATCTTCAAACTAGCTTGGTGGCTATTGTTGTATGAGAACTCTGCGTAAGGCAGCCTGTCATCCCAACTAGACCCATAATCTAGCGCACAGGCTCTCAACATATCCTCCAGAATCTGGTTGACTCTCTCGGTCTGTCCATCGGTCTGCGGGTGAAATGTTGTACTAAACTCCAATCTTGTTCCCAAAGTCTGGTGCAGCTGATGCCAAAACTTTGAGGTAAAATGTGTTCCTCTATCTGATACGATGGTCCTTAGAACTCCATGCAGACATACGATCCTGGTCATATATATCTTGGCCAACTTTGCACTGGTATAAGTTGTTTTTACTGGGATAAAGTGTGCCACTTTGGTCAAGCGGTCAACTACTACCCATATAGAATCATATCCTGATTTGGTCCTGGGTAATCCGGTGATAAAGTCCATGCCAAGTTTATCCCACTTCCATTCGGGTATCGGCATAGGCTGTAACAATCCTGCTGGCTTTTGATGCTCTGCCTTCACTCTCTGGCATACATCACATACAGCTACATACTCGGTGATATCCTTCTTCATCCCTGTCCACCAGAAACGTTCCTTCAAATCCAAATACATCTTGGTGTTTCCGGGGTGTATCGAATATGGTGAGTCATGAGCCTCCTGTAGTATTAATTTCCTGATCTCTGTGTTATTGGGCACATAAACACGATCCTCAAACCATAAGGTGTCGTGCTCATCCTCACGAAAACCTTTGGCCTTTCCTTTGCTCATTCTCTCTTTTATCTCGGCAATCTCTTTGTCATCCTTCTGAGCTTCTCGAATCTTTCCCAACAATGTAGACTAAACCTCCATTGTTGCAACGAAACCTCTAGGAACAATCTCCAATCGAAGTTCCCGGAGATCCTCTGCTAACTCCTTCGGCAATCCCATGCTCTCTAGGGTATTAACATAACTCTTCCAGCTCAAAGCGTCTGCTACGACATTGGCCTTTCCTGGATGATAGTGCAGCTTCATGTCATAATCCTTTATGAGCTCCAACCATCTCCTCTTCCTAAGGTTTAGTTCCTTCTGTGTGAAAATGTACTTCAAACTCTTATGATCCGTGTACACATCACAATGGTTTCCAATAAGGTAGTGCCTCTAGGTTTTCAACGCATGCACTATGGTAGCCAAATCTAAATCATGCGTGGCATAATTCAACTCGTGAGGTTTCAGTTGTCGTGAGGCATACGAGACAACTCTTCCGTCCTGCATAAGTACACTTCCAAGTCCTAGGCGAGAGGCGTCACAATACACTTGGAAATCCTCACGTATATCTGGCAGTGTCAGCACTGTGGATGTAGTCAAACGTTTCTTCAGCTCCTGGAAACTTGCCTGGAAATCTTCCGTCCATTTAAACTTGGTATCTTTCTTCAATAACTCCGTCATTGGCTTCGCAATTTTGGAAAAATTCTCAATGAATCTCCGATAGTATCCTGCGAGTCCAAGAAAACTGCGGATCTCGCTAAGTGAAGTGGGTGGCAACCATTCAGTGACTGACTGAATCTTGGTGGGGTCTACTGCTATACCTTCCCCTGATATAACATGTCCAAGGAATCCGACTTCCTTCAACCAAAACTCGCATTTGTTGAACTTGGCATACAACTGATGTTCCCTGAGTTTCTCGAGAACTAATCACAAATTCTCTTCGTGCTCCTCCTCGTTCTTCAAGTATACCATTATATCATCAATGAACACCACAACAAACTTATCCAAATATTCCATGAATACTTTGTTCATCATGCTCATGAAGTAGGCAGGGGCGTTAGTCAGTCCAAACGACATGATCGTATATTCGTATAACCTGTACCGTGTGATGAATGTTGTCTTTGGTATATCTTTCTCTCGTATCTTCAACTGATGGTATCCTGATCGCAGATCGATCTTCAAAAACACCTTAGCTCCTTGCAGCTGGTCAAACAGATCATTGATCATCGGCAATGGGTACTTATTCTTGATCGTCACTTCATTTAAGGCCCGATAATCAACAACCATTCTTAGGGACTTATCCTTCTTCTCAACCAAAAGCACTGTGGCTCCCCATGGTGATGAACTCTGTCGAATGTAACCTTTCTCCAATAACTCCTTGATCTGTTTCTTAATCTCCTCCAGATCATTCGCGGGCATCCGATAAGGTCTCTTGGATATTGGCCCTGTGCCTGGCAATAGCTTTATCAAAAACTTGATATCTCGATTCGATGGCATGCCTGGTAACTCCTCTGGGAAAACATCCGGGTAATCCTTTACTACAGGCACTTCCTCCTGAACAACTCATGTGAGGGTATTCACTTGACTACTCCTTGGCGCATGCCTAGATATATACTTGATCCTTTTTCCCTCCGGGGTGGTGAGATAAATCGACTTACTAACACAGTCAATGCTTCCTCCGTACTTTGACATCCAGTACATTCCTAATATCACATCCAATCCTTGTGACTCCAAGATAATTAGGTCGGACGGAAAAACATGGTTGCCAATGGTTAAGGGTATCTGGTTGCACCATCGACTAGCCATATACTCTGCTCCAGGTGAACTTACTAACAGAGGGGTCCTAAGGGTTTGGGTCGGTAGTCTAAACTTATCCACGAATCCCCTTGATATGTATGAATGCGATGCACCAGTATCAAAAAGAATAAGAGCGGTAAATGACTTAACCAAAAACTGACCTATAACCGCGTATGGCTGCTCTTCAACCTCCTCCATGTTAACGTGGTTCACTTGCCCTTTGTTGAATGGAATGGGCTTCTTCCCAACGCTCCCATTCCCATTCCCATTCTTCCCTTCAGGGCACTCCGTGGCATAGTGTCCAGTCTTCCCGCACTTCTAGCAAGTAATGTGACTTAGATCTCTCTTGGCAGGTGTGGCTGGATTAGGGCGGTTCTGATTGTTGTTTGCTCCCTTTCCCATTCCCATTCCTTGGGCCAGTATGGTTATGGTTACTTCCTCCATTATGGGTGTGGCCTCCATGGTTATGAACAAGTCCTCCCGTGTTCGGGGTTAGGCGAGGCTTCTGCTGAGCTCCTGAGTTATACCTCCCTTGTCCATACTTCCTCTTACAGTTCTCAATCTGTTGCTGCTTCCCTTCGATCATAAGAGCCTTATCTACCAACTCCTGGTAGTTGTTGAAGGTTGCTACCATCAACTGCATGCTCATCTCATCATTCAGCTCTTCCATAAACTTCTCCTGCTTTGCGGCATCTGTGGCCACATCATTAGGGGCATAGCGAGATAACTTGATAAACTCATCCACGTATTGAGCCACAGTACGGTTCCCCTGGCATAAGTTGCGAAACTCACGCTTCTTCATACTCATAGCTCCAGTTGAGACATGGGCTGTATGGAAGGCTTGCTGAAACTGATGTCACCGTGGCTATAGGCTAGGTGACAGTGTAATTCTCCCACCATGAGGCTGCTGGTCCATCCAACTGATGTGGGGCAAAATGCACCTTCTCAGCATCGGTACACCCTGTAGTGGTTAACTCCCTTCCAATCATGCGGAGCCAATCATCTGCTACTATAGGCTCGGTGCTACTGGAAAACACCGGCGGCTGCAACCTCAGAAAATGGGCTAAGTTGTCAACTGGTGGTGGTGGTGGTGGATTGTTGTTGTTGTTGTTGTTGTTGCCTTGGTTCTGGACTAACAACTGCATCAGGGTATTCTGTTGCTGGATCAACTGAGTGAGCTCTGGTGGGAAAGCAAATCTGGGGTCATGTCTCAGAGGCATCTGATGGGTTTAGAGGGGACATATTAGAATAGAATGAGGTCTAATGAGAAAGCACTACCCATATGCACATGAGACAAACACAATCATTTCACTCAATCAATCAAGCAAGGCATACAATCGGTCTAGAACTATCGCAAAAGTGCTTGAACTATAGTATTTACATGGTGGAATACTACTACTGATGTGGTGGTATACTAAAAATATTCCTCGGTTGAAGACTCCATGATGTCTGCTCCAGCTTCGTCTTCATAGTCATCATCGCTAAGGTCGGATTCGGTGTCGTGGATGATGATGTAGTCCTCTGGGCGAATCTCCTTGGGTTCTTCGTCTTCTCCTCCTGGTGCGGGGTCTCCCAGGAATACTCCTAGCTTCCTTTCCAGATCATCATTCTTCTCCACTAGTACAATGATTTCTTCCTCATAATCTTCACGTGTAGCCTTGAGTTGTTCCTCCAGTTCTGTATCCTAGTCATTGCCTTCTTCAGATCTATCATGCATGCGCACATCTGATTCTCCTGGAGTCAAATGTGCTGGTTTAGTTCCTGGTTGAAAGCTGCAATTGATCTATCCTTCCTGGTGCTGATCATCTCCCATTGCTCGTCTCGGCGCCCACAAATCTGATAGATAGTATCCTTAAGCTCCTTTTGGTAAACTTCTCCAATGCGTCCCATGGTGATGTGAGCTGCCATACTCTTTCCTAGACTCCAAGTTGGTGCGTCGAAGGAAAACTCTATGGGCTTAGTGACTGGCTTGAAGGTCCTTCCTGGAACTTGAACTTGAATCATCCATCGCTCCTCTTCTGGTAAAGTGGCGTTGTAAGTCTCGGTGAAGCTTAGTATTCCTACGTTCAGGTACCTAGTGACTTCCTTCAAGTGTCGTCCAAAAGGTGCTTCTTCATCCGGTTGTGCAAACTTGTTCCTTGCATCCGCCATCCTAAAGAGTGGAAAATGGAAAGGAGTCAGAAATGAGAAGAGAATAGTGATCTATGGTTTTAGCTTAGTGGTTGTGTCCTACACTCAGCGTGTGCTCTGATACCATCTTGTAGTGACCCGACCTCAAACGGTCAAGTCTCTGTGCTTCAGTGTCATCCCTGGATCAGTAATGCTGACACACACAGTACTCGAGGATTTATAACAAAGTAGCAATCAAATACTTATTACATAAAATGTCTCCAAAGAGAACTTATTACAATAAATATGGCTTAAGACCATCTAATACGATAACAGTGGAAGGCTTGGAAGATAAAGTGAGTCCATCAACTCCAACGGCATTGCTGAGCTGCACGGCAATGACCTAACGAACCTTACTCCTCGTCTGAAAAGTCTGCAACATAATACGTTGCAGCCCAAAAATGGGTCAGCACATGGAATATGCTGGCAAAGTAACACAGTAGAGCAAGAACAGAATAATGCTATCACTACATGCATATTTGGCTGGTGGAAAGCTCTATGGTTACAGTTTTGCGAAAAGCCAATTTTCCCTACAACAAAGGAATAGATTTTAATTTAACTATCATGGTAGTTGAAACATCATTGAGAAGGTTCCTCCAACTCAATCCCAATTAAAGTAATTAACAACCCAACAATATTAAGTTAAAAGTGATGAGATACTTAAGATACTCCAAATACTAGATACTCAAGATTGTCCATAACCAGGGACACGGCTAACCATGATTAGATTGTTCACTCTGTAGAGGTTTGCGCACTTTCCCCCACAAGACTCGATCGCCTCCGTTGAATTTCTCGCACTACATGATGTTTGAGAAACGGATGACCGAGACACAGTCTTTCAGGAACATTAACTCTCTACTCCGGGTAGACCATACCAAACCCACAACCCACTACCTGCTGATCCACCTCTTCAAGAGCTTCACGTAACTTACTCAACTATGCTAGAGCCCATAATAGCTTGTGGCTGCACACGGAAGTTTCTAGCATGAATCATCTCAGTTCCCTTTGAGCCTGGGTGGCGGTTCATAGGAAAATCACATGAAACCCCGTGATTTCCAAAAATACAGGCAACACTAGGTACTCCAGGTGCCTCAATCCACCCAGATGTGTATTCAAGTTGCCACCTTAAGTTAAACCATTAATTAACAATCTCACATCTGTCATGGATTTCACTCACCCAAACCACATCTACGAGCATAGCATAGCAATATAAGCAATTCGTATAAGTAACTCCCAAGGTTTGAATATAACAGGGCAATAGGTTCTACCTCATCAACTACTTCCCAACCCACAAGTTAATGACATCCTAACCATGCAATTTTTGAGGATTGGAACTAATGCATAAAAACTGGGTGATAAAGGGATATGATCAAAGTGTTACTTGCCTTGCTGACGATCCGCGAAACCTAGGGACTCCAAATAATACGCTTCGCACTCCGGGAATTCTATCGCAAACAAACAATAGCATACATAAGCAAACAAGCAAAGAAGCACGGGTAAAACTCAAATAAGAAGATCTACCAGAAAGTTCAACTTAAGAACTCCAGTTAGCAAAAGAATCAAATCAAACAGAGCAACAAAACTCAAATGGCGAAAAAACAAGATCCGTTTACTAATCTGGACTAAGGTCAAATTTGACAGTAGCAAAATCTTGTTTAAGTTGATTAAACAGAAGGAGGGTCTCGAGACAAAGATCTAGGCGCTTGAATCGCCTGATTCCGACAAATGAGCAAAAAGATAAACTAGAACGAAGATCAGATCAGAAATCGCGATCAGAAATAATCGCGGAAAAATCCGATAAAAGAAAACTGACGAACAGGCTAACGAACGAGTGTTCGTTGTTTGTAACTAACGAGCGAAAACCGTTCGTTGAAACGAACGTACGGACGAACGATCGCTAAAGAGAAGAACCGGAAAAAAACCGGCGAACCGATCTAAAAAAACGAACTAGGGTTTTTCTAAAAAACGAGTGGCGAACGGCTACCTCGTCGGTCCGGCGAGACGCGGGAGCGGCGGTGGGGCGAGGCGGCGGCGAGGCGCAGGAGCGGCGGGGCTGCGG